>NC_079134.1:150592967-150894217 GCF_945859705.1 Episyrphus balteatus | reverse complement strand
TAACAATTTATGTAGTGGTCACATAAATCTTTAAGCATGCATAAAAAGATATTTTAATTTTTAAACAATTAACATTGGTCCTATAGGTTAGGTACCCTTTTTAGATTGCACAATACCAATAAACAAATTGCAGTTTTTTTTTTAAAGACAGTCAATTCGGTCAGTTGCATTAGCACACAAAATATTATCTAAATCATATTCAAGTCAAGAAAGCTAAAAGTCTTCAACTGTGTTCAATCATGAAATGTTATTGTATAATAGCAAATAATTTGTGAAACATTGAATATTAATACCGTTCATAATATGCAATTGGTTTCCATGCTTTTTCAAAATACCCATTGTGCTTTTCAATACTACCTGTGTTATGAAACGGACATAAGTAAGCTACAAGAAAACATATTTTTTATAGTGGATTTTATTTTCATAAAATATGGTGTATGGCAAATTGTTCAATATTATATTACTTTAAAATTAAACGTCCGTTTCCAAGCGTGTCTCCCCTAACACTTCATATACTTACTTATAGTAATTACTGGTTCTTCGTTTCAGAAAATCTCCTGCATCGACTTTATAATAAAAATGAGAACGTAAGTAAAAATTAAATTTTTTTTTCTTTTATTAAAATAATTGGTAGTTTATACTTTTTGAGATAACTTAAACTTATTTTAAGTACTTAAAACCTAAAATATACACTAACTCTACATCACTCGATTAATGCCAAATTTTCATACAAGACTTTCAAAAGTCTAACTTGGTTTACAAATATTTCCAGAAACATATTCAAAGCCTCCGTTTATGTATATATAATTGTTTAAAGTGTTTCATGTGCAACACATTCATATAATTTATAGTGTTGCACAATATAATTTTTTTATATATTTATTTAACTTCGTAACGCACATTTATAGGAGTTATAAGGAATAAAAACGTAACAACTTAATTCGATTGACGAAGAGTTCGTATAAAATAAAAAATTACAATTTTTATATAATTGCACTGAAAACTGTTTTCTGATAAAAAATATAAATATTCACAAAATGGCTTTCAAGGAAGACTCTGAACAGGAATAATTTATTATTGATTTAAACTCGAGAAAAATTTTAAAAAATCTTCCGAACTCAATATAACATAGTGAACGATTACGGAATAATCCTTTTCACAAAAACTACCATAATAGACATCGTATGTAACGAATCTCAAAAGAAACATGCCTATCACAGAGATAATTCGCAATAATAATTGTCATAAGGAATTGATTCTGTGAGAGTCATTTCATAAGATTCGTATAACAAAACTTTCGATTATGTTAAAATTCGTGATAAGGATTAGTATTACTTTCGAATTTGTCTTTTTAATAATAAACAATAAAAATTTTTGTGTCTACTTAGGGCTAACATTATTTTTGTCAATTTATTTCTTTTTTTTTTAAGTGATTTAAATTACTTTTAAGTAACTTCTCTTCTTATTCATAAACATAAAACATTAAACTTAAACAAATTAAAAAATAATAATAATAATAATTAAAAATATAAAGATTATTTCGATGACAACATATTTCTCTTTTAAGGCCAATACTGTTTGTGAAGTATTGTTTCTTAATAATTTATCACATTTGCATTTGTTTTAAATGTTTTCTTTGTTATATAAAAAAATTGCCTTATTGTATTATTTCTTTTTCATCATCTCTACAACATATTTACATAATTGTATTAATTTTTCATTGTTTTTTGACTTGCAGGAAACTTCTGGGTCTCAGAATTTAAGTAATCATCACACAGCGGCGGCTAATAAACACTCATCTTCAAATATCACATTTAAATCGTTTGTTTTTGTTTGTTTCTTTTAACTTTTTAAGTAACGTATGCGGATTCTCGCTTATATAAAAAAAAAAATATGTTAAACAATTTCGCCACTGGCTCCATAATTAAGTCCATTATTTCGATGGTGATGATGATGATCCATATGATCCTGTTCCATTTGTTCTTTGAGAATTTCCAGTTCCCTTATTCCCGATACTGTAACCTCATATTTGTGAGTTACCAGTGAACGATAAAAGTGTATGGCAAAAGCCAAAAAGATTACCAACACGGGAATAAGAACAATGCACGCTGACCAAGCAGCCGGTTGACTGAGATCATAGAATTTCACCCAACATAGAATAGCTATTTCGAGAAGAAATAGTATCAAGCCGAGGAGGGTTGAGAAGGCCCAAGCCGTTTCAATATACCAGTGGAGACGTTCGTGGGGTGATTCATGAACTAGTGATATGCTGTGTAGGTTGCAGACAACTTCGATATTGGGCAGGATACACGTACTAATCATAAGGGCTAGCATGTGTACTGCGACGAGGAGGGTTGTACAGATGGCGAATGCAACAAGCATTCCCGCAGGTACTTGGGTGTCATTATTCAATTGGACTTCAACCATTGCAACCTGAAAATATAAAAAAAACATAACGTTTTAAAGTTCGGGATTACTGCCAAATTAAAAGTTAATTTAAATTGAAAGTAAATGTATGTAATGTACCTACTACTAGTAAAAAATAAAACTATCTAAAACGCTAAACAAAGTAAAAAGAAAAGGATTTTTGAAGGATTGATACAAAAATGGAATTGGAAAATGTATGTATCCCGACTATAATTCAGTACTGTTAATTGTTTTTGACAACAAGCATAATAGTTGGTTTTGTAGTATTAAGTACTGCTTTTTGAAAAAGTTTGTAATTAAGCTAGGAAATCAATTTAATAATTTTGAAATATTTTTTATGACCAAAACTAACAGCACCTTTCATATATCGTTAACGATTTCGATTTAAATATTATTGTCTGTAGTATTACACGTGAGAGCCACTTTTTGAAATAAAATTTTTTTAGAACGGTTTTTTTGGTTTCTGAATATCTCGTACAAGATTAACCCGATTTCAACTAAAATTTTTATACAAAAGCCCTTAGGTAAAAGTAATACTAAAATTTAAGAAAATGTTCAAAAAACACATCTTGGTTTTGTATAAAAGATCATTTAAAACGGTGTTTAGTCAATTATAAAAACAGATTTTATTTTTTTTTATCTACTACTTATGAAATTCCTTAAAAATATAAAATTTGTTCAATAAAAAGGTTAAACATTTGAGTAACTTTTACCATAAGAGCAAGTCGTGCATTTTATTTTCTCCCGAGTTGTCATTTACGAGATGTACCGAAACCAAAGAATCTAAATATCGTTCAACAAAGTACAAGTCGGATTGATGTGGATTTGATGCAGCTGTTGGGTGAATATTATAAAAGTGTGTGCTAAACTTCATCGAGGTCTGAATTTTTCCTCAGATTTTTTTTTTTTTTTGAAGGGAGTTACATTCTTTAAAAAAGTTTCCAAAAATTAAAAAAAAAAAAAATAGAAAACTTAATGTCTACAACATAAAAGTAATTTTTTTGCTTGTCAACATAATCTTTTTAAGAATAAAAAGTAATACCGTTGTGTTCGATTTTTGACCAAATTTTCAAAATAGCGATTAATATCGAGCGATCTGTCGCAAATTATAATTTTTAATTTTTTTAATTGATCAGAGCGTGATGATCGAAAATTTGTTATTTTGGTTATTTTATAAACGATGACTCGGGAGAGAAAAAGTATGGTTAAATTTATTATTAAAAACATCACATTCTTGTAAATCAGCCTAATTCTTTTTCAAAATCAAATCAGAATCTTCGCAAAAGAAAATCACCTAAAACCGATATTTTTGACATTAACCCTTTCGGACCCAGCGTTACTCTCATAAAAATTCGTAAAAAATATTAAATTAAACAATTTTTTAGGTTACGATAGCTTAATTGAAAGATAATAATACCTAGTTACTGGATTATTACAAAAAGTTAGTCAAATATCATACCTTTCATTTTTTTTATCGAGAAAGGGACTGAAATTCACATTTTTTTTTGCAAAAAAAATTTTTTTTATATATATGGTCATAATTTTGAAGAAAAGATATAAAAAATGTTAATGCAGAAAGTGTTTTGTTTTTTTGCTTAGAAGAAGTAGCATATGTACATTATAGTTTCATAAAAAGTTATTTTCTCAATTCTCCGACATTTTTTGGTGGTCATAGGCAATGCATGTTACTTACATGTAACATGAAAAAACACAGTAGTTTTGCTATTTATTATTTTGGAAAATAACTCTTTGCTATTTATATTTCTTAGTTGTGATGTTTTTGACCCGATAATACCGAAAAAACATTTTTTAATATTGATTTTTATAGCTTGGGTTCGAAAGGGTTAAACTAATTTCTTTCTAAGTCTCAAATATCTTTGAAATTGTTATTGTTAAATGCTAGGGACAAAAGTTAACAGTTTTCAATACGGTCCAACATAGTCTTTGAGCAATGTTATTAATGTTTTTTAAGCATATTTTTCTTTTCAGGATATAAAATTTAGAAAAAAGTTTTTTCCAACATTTTAATGCGTACATATTTAAATTTTAAAGTATTATATTTTAATAATTGTAAATCGGGATTTGTATTAAATATTATTTAATTTTTATTTTTTCTTTCCAAAACGAAGTTATTCAAATGTTATTTTTAATTTTACGATACGAACGATTTTTTTTCAACATAATAAATAAAATAAAATAAAATAATCAAATATCAGCGATGTCGGAACTTTTCCGAAGTTATTCGTTCAATTTGACTGAACTATACTATGCCTACCGGAAAAATTGAGCTTTAAAAAATTTCCTCCAGATGCATGGAGTGAGACATTTAATAAAAGGCGTTTTTAAGCTGTATTCATAAATTAAAGCCAAGATTTTTTAAGGTCTTGTTGCTGAGTTACCTACTTGCAGTCAAAGTATTTTTTTTTAAATCTAAGTTTATCAAATAATTTTGATAAAAAAAGATTTTCAATGGAGACAAATACTGCTCATTCGTCACAATGAATGTATTTGAATTCTGTTAATTCATAGATTTTTTTAATTCGTTGTACAAGTTGTTAATTTTCTTTCCATTAAACTTTTATTGTTGGCTATTTAAATTTTCTGTATGGGATACTATTATATGTAAGTTATTAACATACCAACAACTTAAACAAACAAAATTTTGTACGTGCGACCCGCACCTTTGTTATTGATAGACATAAGGAGATAATTAAAACTTTTGTGGTTTTATTTTTTTCGGACAATTCACGTTGAACCGTACCCTTTTTATTATCTTTCCTAGTTTGTAGAATATAGCACGATAGCACCTACTTAAAAATTTATTGCCGGCTTTATAAAAAAGACAAAGGTAAATAACTTATCTGACTCATACTTCATGCACATCTTACTAATTTGTTTTGTATGTTTTTTGTTTCATTTCTATATTTTTTTTTATTTGACAAATAGCCAAGAACTTGTCTCACAGATATTTAAATCTGTTGTTTTTTTTTTTTTATTTTATTCCAATTGGCAACGCAATGTCTGTGTAGATATAGTTTGTTCACACATAATCAGATGTGAAAGAGAATCACTTTAACGAAGTTTATTTCTCATGGGAAAAAAAATAAATGAAATCTCATTTTTCTCAATAAAACCACTTGTCATATTGGTATGTACCTCTACTCATGAGAAGTATAAAAGTAAATTAATTTCTTTTTCGATATTTTTTTTTTTTTTTTTTTTTTTGGCATACTTTTACTATTATATGGCCGGCCGATGACATTGTTATGAAATTTTATTTTCACTTGCATTCTATTGTCGATGATAAAACTAAAATGTGATCAAAATCTTTAAAATTGAAAATTCGCGCAGACAATCTGTATCTACCGAATGAATCTATTTTAAGAATATTTTCTTTTGAAATTCACAACAATTGGGTGAAAAAACCAACAAAAAAAAAGGTCATTGTGGTGGAATAATAAAATTGAAAATAAAATTTAAAAAAAAAAAAAAAAAAACAAATCGATCACTGTCACTAGGTTAATGACTACATTAAATTGCAACATTGTTTCAATAATTTATAGTCTTTAGAAAAAAAAAAAGAAACAATCAATACTCAAGGTCTTTGTTTTATGTACCTTACAATTCATACTTTCTTGTATTTACTATCTGGTTAGGTTATATTAAAGCTTTTCTTATGTTTTTAGATTTATATATGTACATATTTGCACATTAGGGTGGTTCTTGATAACAATTTTATACGATGAAAACTGTGTTAGAAGAAATTGTTGTTACTGAACCTCCAAAATTTGCTAATTCATCTCAAATAGGAACAAAACGTCAAAAGAAAACATGAAGACACAAATTTTATTTAAAATTTGTTGAGTTTATGATTACTAAGTCACACACATTTTAAATAGGATTGGTCAACAAGGTTTTTGCCACAAGAACCAAAATATTATTATTATTATTATTATTATTATTATAAGTTTATTACATTGCAAATAAATTACAAAATAATATATAAAAAGCGCTAGCTACCAGAGCTAAAGGCTAAACGATTTTAAATGAATTTTTAAATATACATAATAGTTATAAAGTAAATTTGAAGGTTATATATTTTTATAAATATTTAAGGCTTTAAGAATGGAATATATTGTTTTGATGCTGTCTATGGATGGTGATTTCAAGAGTTCCAACATCGGTTCATTGATGCCGTGTGTTGACCAAAATATACTTTTCTTTTGATTAAGTTTATTTTTGGCTTATTCACTTAAACTTAAGATATCTCGGGCAATACAAAAGTTATCGGAAAGATTTAAACAGTTTTTAAAAGAAGAATACGTTCTCATAGGAACCGTTACAAATTTGTTTGTAATGAATTACCTAACATAAAAATATAGCCTCGAAAACGGCCAAAATTACGTTTTTTTTGGCATTTTATAACGGTAATATTTCAAAAACAGAGGCAAAACAAATTTTTTTGACTTTATATTCGAGTTCAGCAGTCCAAAAACCTCCAGAAAAGTATATTTTAGTTCTTGTGGCAAAAAAAAAGTTCCATTTTGTTGTCCAGTGTCATCAAATTACACAAAAAAAGGTGAAAAAAAACCTTTCCTGCTTTGAAAATTAAATATGTTATGTAACTCTTAACTCTCTTTAAAAGCTCATTTATCTGTTGGTTACTTGTAAGCATTCTTACTAGATGAACTCACAAATTTCAGCTTACTACTTGAAGAGATTTTAAACAAACTTGGTAGGAACAAATTAACTACTAGAAGAGCAGACTTTATTATATAGGAGACCTCAAAAATTTGTAACGTAACGGTCCATGTAAAAAACGTTTTTACATTTAAATTTCAAGGATCAGTTCAAAATTGTGTATAAAATATATCAAAAGTATTCACTTAAATATGTATGTTTTCAAAGAATTTAAAATTTCGAAAACACATACTTTTTTAAGGCAGTTTACTTCTGTTTTGAAATTCAGCAATAATGCATAATTTGGAATAAGAAAAAAATTTAAACGTTTAAGTTAAGAAGGTGTTTTTGTTTTCAGGAAAAATAAAAGCATAGTTGACGTTATTTAAATTAAAGTTTTATTTTGGGTTTATTTTCTTCAAGGCACTTAAATGTATTGCAGATAATCATTATTTTTAACTCTACATTATCGTAATGATGATTAAAAATAGAGAACTTAGTTTTTAAAGTGTTTTCAAATAGGAGCGTGCTTGAATTTGGATTGAGTACCGGTATATTGAATTTTTGTATTCGTGCTGTAATTTAAAAGATTTTGTTTAAGATTTATCAAAAACTTATAAATAAAATTAAGCTAGACTATTTTGCATACACATCAAAAGTTGAACTCTTGGTATACATTTCATATGATTTTTTTTTTATACTTTTAATTGTTTTGAAAAGAACTAAGGGTCAATGTAATTGTCTTTTTCAATAAAATCACAATTTGGTGTTATAATAAACACTTCATTAAGTTTTTATATAATCATTTTCACACAACATAAGATAAATAAATTACTTTTAATTGAACCTTTTAATTTAGTAATGTAACTTACAAATTAATATTTTCTTTTTAATTGATTGTACAATAATATTTCTCTCAATAAGAGTGGACACTCTATTTTGTCTTATCTTATTTTTGTATGTTATATGAAAATACAATATGAAAAATAAAAACCAATTAAAATTTAACATTTCTTTTTAACATTGGTTTTGAATTTATAATGAGATGGAAAAATCAAGCTGTGAAAATACGATGCACATTCGTTTTGTCCGGCTAAGAAATGTATCTCAATTCTGTTCAATTTAATTCATAAAAGATCTATTCTAAAATAGCGAGTAAGTAGTAAGCGATTATTAAGAGCCCCCGCACACTACAGACTTTCTATCTGCCGATAGTTTAGTCGGGTTGGGCTCCTAGTGTGCGCACAGGCAGCCGAATAAACAGTCGGGTCGCTAGGAAACATTTTAGTTTGAAGGCAATTGTGTAGCAAAACAAACTTTTTTTTCGATCAAACAAACTTTTTGATCGGCCGATACTTAATCGTCGTAGTGTGCGCACTCTCATACATTTTCATTCTGATTAAGAGACTGACTAAACTGTCGGCCGATAGAAAGTTTGTAGTGTGCGGGGGCTCTAAAGAAGCTAAATATTTAATGGGAGTACTGCCTACAGTAGTAGTGGTAAGAAACGACGGTGTTCGAGATATGAAAATGTTTTTAATGTACTCCCGTTTAAGGACGAATATATATGTACATTAGGGCGTTTGTTATTTTTGAATCAAGTTCCTAAGTGGAAAAACTGTTTCTAAATAATAAAAAAAAAATCCACTAATTTTTTCAGATTTTTATTTTGACACTAGATGGATGTCGTCCCAAAAGGGGTTAAAGTTTTTTCTCATTTGAAATTGGTATGTGTTGACTTATGAGGTCATTTTTTTAGATATACATAGACTTAAATCAAAATTGTGCTGGCTAAATCCCTGGTCCTAGAATAATGGTTTATACTTTTTTAAAAAACGTTGTTTAATGTAGATAAGAGCCTCATCAAAAAATGTTGATTTAAGTCTATATCTAAAAAAATGGCCTCATAAGTCAACACATACCTATTTCAAATGATACAAAATTTTAATCCTCTTGGGGCGCCATCTAATGTCAAAATAAAAATTGATTTTCGAAAAAAACCTACAATTCGTGGTGGTTAGGCTATACCAGCTTCTAATTTCAGATTGTGGTTTTCGCCTTGTTTTTGTTTTAATCTTGTAAGAGCGCAAACACCTTAAACGATAAACTGTTTTACGTGTTAGCCGTTATAGCTTTGCATATCTTTATAGAAAAAACACAACCAATATGAAATTCAAACTAAAGTGTAGATTCATGTTTTGTTTTAATTTTAAATAAAATAATTGAAAGTTCTTCCAAAAAAAAAAACCACAAATGGATCTCAATTCAATTGGTTTCAGTTTCGCTTTATTATTATTTTCGCGTATATTCACACTCAGAAGAGCAATATTAAATTATTATTTCATTGAGGCAGGTCAATGATATTAACCCTCTGTCACCGTCTACACTTATGCAATCAATTCTTTTGTTGTATAGCCAGAACAGAATACAAAATAGATATTAATTAAAACATTTTTTTTTTTAATGGGTATCGAAACTAATCGGAATTAATTAAAAATCAACATGTGTTTTCCTTATTGTATCTAATTCGAATTAATTTTCTCTATCTAATCGACCAAAACCAAAAAAACAAATAGATCACAATACAACATAATAAAACACAACAACGCACATAGAAAATTAAAATCTAAATCCTATTATAGCTGGCTATTTGTTGCATATACCACATAGGTATTCCGTATTTTCTCTAGCGCATTGTTAATCTTAGTTCAGCCGTGAAAATAAGTAACAATGACAAAATAAAATATATTAATTAAAATTAAAACAAAAGAAATGAAAAAAAAAAAAAAAATATATATATACTCACCATTGCAAAACCAGACAGCAAGGCCGATGTCTTACTTGACGCCTTGAGCTTTGCCCGACTCAACTGCAACTTCCTCCATGACAAATAACTGGGCGAATGTAGATCCTCTCCGGATTGTGACATACTGCTGCTGGCTGTTCGTCTAGGCTGAAAACGAAATTGATACGATTGTTGTAAACGGTATGGATTATTTAGACGGGCTGATGCTGGAGGAAAATTCGTATTTGCATTTGCTGAAGGTTGCGGCGTAAAACGCAACGGACTTGGCCGACAGCAATCACAGAAATTATAATCGTGCGACAAATTACTATTATGCACTGATGGGCTATTTAAGGGCGTAGTCTCCGATCGTGTGTTACAACTCAAATTCGATCGCGAACAACTGAGACTCGAATACATTTTTGTAGGCAAATTCAGCATTAACGTACACAAAAATATATATATAATTATTTCAAATAAATTTTTTTTTTATTATTTTTCTTTTTCCACCAAATTATATAGTTAAATAAATTAATTTATCTCTTGAGATCACTCGAGATTATTCCCAGAAAGTCTAGGTAAGGGTTGTGTGGTTGGTGCGGTGATTATAGTCTTCATGCACATTGGGTGTTGGGAAAATCTCATTTTCCGAAGATGGTTGTGGGGTACAACACAATTTGGTTCAAATCACTCAACTCAAAGATCGCATGGGAAAGAACTGAGGGGGCTCAACGTTTTGTGCACAATATTTTGTGTTTTTAATTAAACATTCACGAGCAGATTGCACGCAGAGGGTAGAGCTATTGAACAACAACAACCAAAACAATAGAGGAATATGTATATGAAAATGAAAAAAAAAAAATTAAAAATAATTAAATAGTTTTTTTTTTCCGATTCTCAAGATAATAGCGCGCCGTGGTTAGTATTCAACACACACTGCAAGGGTGGCAGTCTGAGAAGCTCTCGGCGGCAGCACCTCGCGGAATTGAAATTGAAATATTTTTATTTCTTTGTAGAGTTTTCCCCATGAGAACATAAGCACTAAGTATTGAATTTTTTGTTTTGCATTTGTTTTTGTATTTTTTTTTCAAGTTCACTGGCGACAACGATTTCCCATTTCTGGATTTAATTAGTTATGACTTCTTTTCTAAGAAAAGTAAAAACCTGCATTATAATACCCTATACGGGTATGGGGAAGTCGAATGTTCGTTAAAGAGCTAAAGAGTCAGCCATCAATCAACACGAGAACCAGGTAAAGTATTCCACGAGTGGAAAGAAAAGAAAAATAAAGAGCAAACATTTTTATGTGACCATATGACAAGCGGAAAGTTTTTTTTTTTATTATTCTTTTCGTTGTGGGTTATTTTTATAAAATAAGCTTTTGGGTGGACAAGAAGACACGACAAACAGAAGTGATGACCGGCTATATAGACTAGAACTAGATACACTCTGTTGGTGGCATATCGCTTGGGTGTTTACAAACACAATTTAGTGCCCGGCAAGCCGCAACCGTTGAGATTTGCGAAAATACGAAATTTCTCAGGAAGTTTTGTTTTTGAATGATTTTTCATTTTCATACAATAGCGATACGTAATTGAAAGCTTTAGTTTACTACAGATAGCAAAAGCTTAAAAAAGCTTTTCACGAAATAGGGTTGCCAGAAATGTTTTGAATTTATTTTTGAATGAATAAATTAAAATGGTCACTGTGGCGTATGTGGAATATTTTTCTCGTTAAACATTTTTTATTAAATACGCCTTTTTTGAGCTATGAATTCAAAATACATATATATAGGGGAAGTGAGGGCAAGCGCGTATGGGGGCAAGACGGGTTTTGTACTATGTTGTATGAAAAAATATTAAATTGGCAGGACTTTTAATATAAAATAAATTGCTTCTGGTAAGATCGATTATGTATGAAAGTATGAGCAAGTTTGGTTGAAATCTCGAAAAGTTATAGTAAATTTTGTGATTTTTCATCAAATCGTCATGTTTTGTGTGAAAAGAAATTTGTACTTTTTTAAATGAAATATTTAAAAATCTTAACTTTTTCTTTTTTTTGTAATAAAAGTTGGGAACCGATGAAAATATAGCATACGTTTATGATTATTGCAAAAAGATTCCAAATTTTAAGATAGAAACGGTTTTATTATCAACAGAAGTTGATTAGGCGGTCTTGCCCTCATGTGGGGGCAAAACGGTTTTTTGTTAGATGTTTTTTCAAAACGTATTATCTTTTGTTCAGTATTTTTAAATTTTTTTAATGATGAGATTTCCTACAAAAAACATTGAAGTTAATGAATAAACACTTTATTTTAATTAAAAGATGTTTTTTATTGGTTTTTAAGACGGTTAAACACTAAAGGGGCGGTCTTGCCCCCACTTCCCCTATATACATTATACATATACATATATAGACAATCCCTGGTAATAAGATCATTTATCAACCACTGGCGTATGTAATCTTATAGAACGGAAGGCGGTTGCAGAAATGCATGCTTCAGAGAGCAAAATTTTGAAATTAATAAACAAATGCTGTCGAGTCCACATGCCAATTGGCATATTTAATTATATTTTACACATCATCGAAGGTAAGAAATGATTTTTACTTTATCAACACTGTAGGAGTTATGTTTGAAAATGGTGAAAAGATATCTCGGTAATGTGAAAGTCGAAAGCCTTAGAACCCAGTTTCTGAAAAATGAAAATCATGCAAGGACATTTTTTCATATGCTAATGATGAAATGCAATTGAGATCTGTATCTCAGCAAAGCCAAAAAAAAAAAAAACACACAAAGAAGTAGTTTCAGCATGTAAAGAGGATTAATGTGGTGAAATGGGCCATGCAATAAAAAGACATCAATATGATTTAGACCCTTTAGTGCGTGAAAAAAAGGTGCTGGTATATTTCAAAAAAAAAAAAAAAAACAAAAAAAAAACAAAAAAAAAATACAAAGTTTACAGAAATTGTGGAAACCCATAAAAAACTGTAGAAAATTGTTTTTTTTTGTACGAATGCATAACTTGATATATAGTACCTATATCGCAAGTAAAAATAACAATTTAAAAAAAAAGTGGATGCAAAAACGTCTCTTTATAATGGTGACAATATATTTTTTTGGAATTGTGAATAAACTATTTGAATTCCTCGGAAAATTTTACATAAATTTCATATCCGTATTCTCTATGTTCTAGCGATATGAAAAAGTAGAAACCAAATTCGCACCCGTGTGCCTATCACGTCACAAAAAAAAGAGGTGTGGGTTTGCCTACAGAGGGTTAAGGTATTATGAAATTAATTAACGAAGAACTTATTTAAAAAGAAGATTTATAGGAAGAGAAAATAATAAAAGTGTTTTGAGTGACACAACCAAAGTAGATCTCCTTAACCCATGTGGGAATACATTTTGTCTTTCGCTCATAATACAAACTTAACAATTTAATTCGGATTCTTAACAACCAGCTTTAAAATGAGAAGAAACTTTTACACAAATTAAAGACCTATTTATATAATATATATTACCAGCAAAAAGTTATATAAAGCTGTGGGCCGTGGGCAGAAGCTTAGTCCTCGCCTTCGAATTTAAAAAGAAATGTTTTCTTTGTTTGAACTATCAATACTTTACTGGGTATTGCCTAAAATTTGTAATACTTCAAATAGTAGTGTAACATCTCCCGCTGTTCTAATTTAAAAATTCACTATCATTGACTGCAATGCAAAAAAGAAATTTTAATAATAAATGCCGTCATGGATTTGAATAAGACACGTAAAGTAGGTAGGTTTGAATTATAATCAACTCAGTTTTTTTTTATCCTGTTTGATAAGTTAAGGATCTGATGAAAAAAATAATAAATTTGGAGATTGAATTAACAGAGACATGTTAAACAGAACTTAACATTTCCCTTATAGTCTATTTAATAGACCGGAGCTCCAGAGCAAATTAGAACAAATTCGTTCAAGAGTTTTTATTGCTGATTATGATTCCTTGGCATAAAAGAATACTCCAGCCAAAAGTGCTACTAAATCCATTGGTGCATTTCTGAGAAAACCGCAACACTGGTCGGTTTTCAGTTTTTTTGATTTAACTCGAAAACCAAGCCTAACTTTGAAATGGTTCAAAGACACTTTTCATAGCAAATTAAATTTTCTGTCAAGTTAAGATGGTTAAAAAATTTTAAAAATTATTTTTGACTAAAATTCTAACCTAAAATCAAAGAAAAAAAAGTGCACCTCAATCTCAGCGAAGCGATAAGTATAACTCAAGATATGAGCTGTGTAAGCGGTTATGTTTTCGAGCCTATTGTGTTTATTTTTTTGTTTGTTTATTTGAATTATTGAAATCCCAAATATTCTCAGTTAAAAAATTGTATATCATGATTTCAACGTTTGGTTGCTTCTACAATGTGATGGTTACTGGTTACAAAAACAATAAAGGGCTCATTTTATAGATAATTAAAAGTGCTATAATTCATTCTTGACGAAAATCCCAAAAAAATCAAAAGTTCTTATAGATATTTGAAAAAATGTCATATTGTCCTAATCTTGCGAGAAGAACCAGGACTTTGACCGACTATAAAATAGAATTTAACTAACTCACGGAATTCATTTGTATTTCATTTTTTTAGATAATTTTATTGTGAATAAGTTTGTCATTGGACATTTTTGGTTTGAATGAGTAAAAATGGAGTTATGAAATAAAAACGACTCCGACCTCTTTTCCAAGATGGCGGCTGTTCCCGATGTCCTATCATCCCAAAAAATTCACTTTTACGATAAGGACATCCACCCAAACACGTTCCATGAAAAAAATTTGTCCCGCGAAAGATGCAATTTGATTTACTAATTTGCCTAGGGGCTATTTGGTTTAAAACTCATTTGAGTATTTTTTTCATTTTTCAAGAGAAACTTTTCGTTGGTCGCTGATTTTACAAGAATTGTTTTTCAGGCCATTGAAAATAGTAAAAGAGTTGGTATTAAATGTTCTTCTATGCAATAGACCAAAGCTAATGGCTCTCCGTCCATCCATTCGATCCATATTTATAAAAATTGCACACAAGGCCATAAGGATGCAAACAAATTTTTTTGTTTGTCATAATTTAGTTTATATTGAATCAATCCCTTGAAGTATGTTTACTTTAAATGTGTAAAAGTTACCAATTAATACGATTTTATCGAGTTTTAAAAACTTGCTTTTAACTAAAAAAGTTAAAAATATAGAAAAAGTGCTCATTTTTGAATAGGTACATTTAAGTAGTTTCTTGACAAAATAAACTAAAAATTGCATATTATCAAAGGATTTTACCTCTATTTTATTTCATTTGTACAAAGTTTGGACGTACCGGCTATATGCACGAAATGCCCCTTGATTTTGTAAAAAAAAAATAAAATCGTCAATTTTTTAACTTTTTTTCTTTGATTTTAGGTTAGAATTTTAGTCAAAAATAATTTTTAAAAATTTTTTAACCATCTTAACTTGACAGAAAATTTAATTTGCTATGAAAAGTGTCTTTGAACCATTTCAAAGTTAGGCTTGGTTTTCGAGTTAAATCAAAAAAAAACTGAAAACCGACCAGTGCTGCGGTTTTCTCAGAAATGCACCAATGGATTTAGTAGCACTTTTGGCTGGAGTATTCTTTTATGCCAAGGAATCATAATCAGCAATAAAAACTCTTGAACGAATTTGTTCCATTCAAAAGGGTCTATTCAATAGACTATTAAGTTTATCAATACATTTATTTGTGAATGCTCGTTTTTTGTTTTATTTTCTTTTTTTAATTCTAAATGAACTTTGTCAATTCAATGGAAAAATTCTAAAAAGTGAATCTAAGATTGCAGTTTTACCAGTTAATTTAATGCCTTTTGCAACTTTTTTCATGCATAAAAAAGTAATTTAAATTCAAACAATTTAGATGACAATAACAATTTAGGGTGACGATAACAAGAATCTGAACTAACTACTGATAACAAGTTTCAATTTATTGACAAAAAAAAAGAGTATTTCACTCAATGTACCCGTATACTGTCTACATATTTAGAATAAAGCTAGATTCTCAATGTAATAGCATAAAATGCGCGTCATACTTCATAGTCATCTACGAAATGATGTTAAAAAAAGCAACAACATTAAACCTCGCGAGTCTTACCTCAGGGCCACCTTTGTGCACTCGAAATTAAAAAAATTAATTAAAAAATCTACATGAAAACTTGAAAGTAAACACAAGCTCATTCTAAAGTGTATTTCATGTATCTATAGAAGATTAAGAAGGAGGCACTCGTTTGAAGAAAAGGTATAAATTGCCGCCAGCAAATACAAAAAAGAAAAGAATTATTATCCAAACATTTTTTAAGACATTTTGTTAAATAAATTTGCATTTACCTTATTATTATATTGTTGTTGTTGCTGATAGAGTTGTTGTTCCGATTGCGACTGACTGTTCCTCTTCCAATTGGCTAATATCGAAATCTGTGACTGAACGGAGGCAATGTTATTTGCAGTAAATTGATGTTGATGTAAGCTGGCAGCTGCCGATTGTATATTTTGATTATTTTGAGATGTGGCTGGCAAAATTAATGCTGTGCCATTTAATTGTTGTAAACTTGATGATTTTCCATTTATAGTTGGAGTTCCAAGTGCTCCAAGGGCGGTCTCTATGCCAGATGTTGTTGTGGTCCACACTGACATTGCGATGTAACAAGGAGAATTCTGTGAAAAGCCATTTTGTTTGAGTGTAAAAAGTAGTTGTGAAAGAGTAAAATTAAGAATAAATAAATAATAAAAAAAAAACAAGTAGAAGATAAGAGCCGGGATTATGGAAGAATTCTTTCCCGAGAATTCTTTTGGACGAAATGAAACAAGAATTCAAAGAAACTAGAAACTTGTTTAACAACTGGAAAATAATGAAAATGTCAAAGTGACAGCTAGATAAATTTCCAAGAGAAAGAACATTGTGGTTACTAGTGTCAGACAAGAGATGGCAGCATATGCGGTAGAGAGATAAATTAAGGGTGAAAACACATTCGATATTAATTATGAACGTTGGAATTCAAATATGATTTTTTTGTTTGAATTATTTCTTTTGCTTATTAATTTTTCATTGTTTAATGGATCAATTATATTCTTTCTGCCATGATTTCAGTTTGACGAGAGTAATTATATGTAAGGGTAAAAGAATAACTTGCGAACTGTGAATGGTCGCAAAGTTAATTAACGGATGATGCATGCAATATTCAGTTATTTAAATTATTTTGTTCAACTTGTTCAATTTCTATTAATAGCCGTTTATTATCCCACTTGATCCATATAGATCATGCAATTGGGTCAGTTGTACAAATTGAGGGTTCACTCACGGATCAGCTGAACTCGAGTTAACTCTTGAACCAAGTTCAACTTTGAGTGGGTTGTACAGTTGTGGATCAAGTGAGAGTCAGCTGAACCCCAGTTCAGGTTTATATACAAGAAAATTTTAGTATATATATATACCTAATGTCACTGTCAGTTGTTGTTATTTTATAAAGCACAAAGTTCGTAAAAATGTATCGTCCATCTATTAATTGTGATTTGGAAGAAAATACACAAAAATAAACCATTATTTTAGTGAAAATAGTTTTTTGCCACTTCTAATGGTGGCCGGACCTTCATCAAGTTTCTGATCAGGACGAGGAGGATTCTTGGGTGGTTGTTTTATTTGTTTCTTGTTATGTTTTTTTTCTTTTTTGGAGAAAATTGTGTATTCATATATGAAAATTAATAAAGTATTAAAAAATACAAATAAATGTGATAAAAGCTGTGTTATTATTTTATTTATTATTTAGCATCACAAACACATCCAAAACAAATAAAAAAAAACACCCCAATCATTTAGGAAAACCATATTAATTTCCACCAGCTTTTAGCTGAACTGTCAAAAAATTCGGATTAAAGTGAGAAAGCAACACTTTTTCCCTTAAAAATCACCTGATCCATGGCTGAACCACTGTTAACCCACCAATATCGGTGGGTAACTTCTGATCGTGGTTCAGCAGTGGGTTAACACCTGAACCTCGATTGTACAACACTGCAAATGAGTTGAACCGAGTTCAAACGTTGATCCGAGGATGAACCACGTTTGTACAACTGGCCCTTAGGGCCAGCCTCGGATCAGGAATTTAACTCGCCGATTTCGGCGGATTAGCAGTGGATCAACTTTGGTTCAAAAATGGATTTAGCTATTTCAACCTATATGGACCTAGAACCAGTGCTAAAAATCAATTCTACCACTGAATTCAGAAGATAAAAGTTGCTGATCCACGGATCAAATATTTGTACAACTGGCCCTAATGAACACGTATTACAACAACTACATGAGATCTTGCTTTTCATCTGATCTCTTGCTGATGAAAAGCAAGATCTCATGTAGTTGTTGTAATACGTGTTAATTAATGATCTTTATGGATCAAGTGGAATTATAAAAAACTGCTAATATAAGAATAATTTGAATTTATTGTACTTTAAAAAATAATTTACTTATGAGTCTATTCAAGATTCTGGGTCATTCTGAAGATTGCGGGTAAATATTAAAAACGGTTTTTCATTACTTATAAAAACAATTATTATGTATTTTTTTTACTTAATCAGAAATGCTTTAATAAAATAAAATTACATATAATTTTCCTTTTTTTTTTTCATAAAAAGCTTCAATATAAGAGCTACTTTTACCATAAGAGCAAGTAAGTGCGCCCCACCCAACAAACAATTTTGGTTCTATAAAGCTTAACATATGCAATTGTTGTTTCTGTAAAGCATTATAGAAGCAAAATTGTTAGTAGGGCAGTCGTGCACTTTATTTTAAATGTCTCTTAAACAAATTTTTGGTGACTGAATAGATACCCCGCTACACATATTAGTTACATATCGCCTGCAGAAAGTAAAATTAACAAATTCTTTGGAGTTAGAACAATTTGGCTTTCTGCAAACGATATGTATCTGTCAAATTTCCTCAAAAAGTATAGTTTCATTTGTCATTTTTTCAATGAACAATACACTTCTATTACCCCTTACAGCAGCATGCGGAAAATTTTATACAAGCAAAATTGTCAGTTTTATTCATAGACAATTTTAACTATGAATAACAATTTCACCTGGTATTATCCTTATACTATGTTTCCACCTGCCCTAAATCCGAGATTTAGTTAAGTAGATTTAAAATAAATCTCGAGATTTATTCTAAATCTCGGATTGAAAGTAGGTGAAAACTGAAAATCTTGGATTTAGGAGAGGTGAACCCAAATCCGTGATTTAGCGAAGTAGATTTAGAATATATCTCGAGATTTATTCTAAATTTACTTCGCTAAATCTCGGATTTAGGGTAAATGGAAACGTTGCATATTAGACACTAGTTTAGTTACAGTCTTAAAGTATATAGCCATTTTTGTTTAAAAGACGAATAAAATAGAAATAAAAGATAAAAGCAGGGAAACTAACACAACAAACACATGTTTTCTAGACTTTCGGAAACCAGACTCAAGCCTCATCAATGTAAAAAAAAAAACATAAATGCTTTACAGCCCGACTATTAATTTTGCTTCGATAAAGCCTTACAGGTGCCACGTTGCTTCTGTAAAGCTTTAAAGACATAAAGAGATGAATTGGTAAACGATTGGTTCTACATATGGGCTCGTCGTTCATTTTGACTGCAATTTTTGGATCAATTCTAATATTTCCTTAAATTTTATGGCTTGAAAAAACTAAATCTGAAAATTGTGTCCCAAAAACACTTTTTGAAATAATTTGAATTTGAACCATGGTATAGAAATATCTACTAAGTGCTATACTATGCTATTTTACTTGTTTCAAAATTGAAATTCGTTTGGAATAAAACCTATAGATACTTAAAACATTTGAAAACCAAAATATAAAACTTTATCCAAAAACTGCAGTTAAATTGAAAAAAAAAAAACAATTAACTTTTCTTTCAAGTTTTCATGTAATTTTGTCCACCAGTGTATACCAATAGTATAACTAGTTATGGGCAATTCCATGGTAACTCACGTTACATTCACAAAAATTTCCAACACATAAATAATTTTTTTTTTCAATTTTAATGTAAATTGATACGAAATTACTATCCATGAATGGAGCATAACTATTACTTTCATAATTAACTGAAAAAATTGTCTTTATTTTTAACATTTGCTTGGGAAAAATAAAAGTTTGATGGTAACTCACGTTACAAAAATCGGACACGAATTTTTAGAGTCCGACAGTATGAAGTTTTTATGTGAAATTAAGAATCTTAATTTGTTTTCAATGAAGATTCCATACATACAAAATTACAAGCTTTTAATATGAGTGACAAAACCAAACATTTTTTCAATATTTCGAGGAAAAATTTTTAAATATTTAGGTAACTCACGTTACATTATTTTGGTAACTCATGTTACCTGCGATTTGTGGTTCCAAAAGTAAAGAAAAGATGCATTTTCACTCAAGTTTTTTTTTAATCGAATAGTGTGTAACGAAGCTTGCTTAAATGTTAACTTATTTTAGCACTCACGAGGGGATATTGTTATTGTCACTATTAGACTCATCATATTTTCAGTTTGCTTGTTTTTCCGTCATTTTCATGTGAAATTCTTCTGTTGTTTCCAAGCCTATGCTATAAAAATGCTTTAAGATTATTAAACTCCCTGAATTTTATGTCTATCCATAAGGGAATACAACAAAGAATCTTTTCTTGCAACTTGCATAAAGAGTTGACGTTTGTAAATAGTAATTTGCTAACAAAAAAAGTAAAAAAGACTGCATAATTTGTTCAAAATTCGTGTCCACTTTTTCATGGAATTACCCTTATACTAAATTACTTTAAGCATCAATCATTGCATGCATTCCGTTGAATATAGCAACAAAGTTTATGAAACATCAAAAAGGTAGGTAAGGTAATTCATATTTTTTGTTTAATAAATTGAGAAATTGAAGTTAAATTATTACTTTTTTTTTTTTTGTTTGCCGTAATAATGCAATTCATTTTCATTTTCTATCAACGTAATGACAAGTTGTGTATACGAGTACGTACTTCAATTGCAGATTTTAATTTGTAGTAGTTTATCATATATTTTTTTTCATATTCATTATTTTTTTGTTTACATTCGGCATATAGCTAGAACTATAATTGGCGGGCGCGTCCATTTACGTATACTTGACAACAAAGCTCATCGTATATTGTAATTTATTTATTTATTTTTTTTCATTTCTTTCCAATTTGTTTATAAAATGGAATTGACAATCAGTGTAAATTGCCACAATATTACTAGTTTTTTTTCGATACAAAAAAAAATTTGTCGTGCAATAATATTTTTTGTTGTTGTTATAGAAGAAGTTAGTTAATAACAGAGTTGCCACTAAGGTTGTTAAAAGGGTTAGAATGAACAAATTATAACCATATTTATACAAAATATTCATCGACCTGTCTAGCCCATAGCTGAATTTAATGTAAATAATCTCATAGACAGAATTTTAAAAAATCATGTTCACTATGGCGTATACGTAACTTTTTTCTACACTGCCATCATTTTAGGGTTTACAATGCAAATGCATATTTCTATAATGCATAATTTTCTACACATATTTAGACACCATGTCCAGAAAAAAGTCATAGAAATAAAAAACTTAAAACTGCCAATCCAAACAGTGGCAACCATGCAACAAAACCTTGAAGCAAAAAAAAAAAAAAAAAAATATCAAACCTAGTTTCAAATATGTATATAAATTGAAAAAAAAAAGTAAAAACCAGTGCTGATGACCTTCTGACATTGGGGTGTGTGCCTTTTATAGGGAAACGGAAACAATAATAAAGTAGTGAGCCATTGTTATTATTTTGTATGATCTAGAAATTGCATAGTAGCTAAAGTATGAATTTTGCTCTTTGTTATAAGCAATAAATAGAATTACGATGATATGACTTTATTACTAAACCTGTAATAAATTGACTACATACGGATTTTACATACAGTATACACTTCCCTATCATTAGGAAGAATATACCGAAATGACATAAAGTTGTTATTAAAATTTTAATTGAAAAGTAAAATCGTGCTTCAATAATAATTATAAATTACAACTACACGACATAGATGTGTTACACAGGGTTAAAGACCAGTTATATTGCATTCGTAGAATTTTCTAAGCGTACAAATATTATGGAAAGCTATCTGTTGAGGTGTTTTTTTGTTTATCAATCTTTTGTTAAACATAAAAAAAATATTTAGTAGATAATGGAAAAATTATACCTATTATGGACTTTATTTGGTTTTATTGTAATTTCAAACAACTGATTCTATGATTGTTCTGTGGGTTTAAAGAGAATTAAAGAGAAATTAACAGTCATTAATTGCTTTTTTTTTAAGGCAATGGATTTTTGTTGATTAGGTTATGTATACTTGAGTGGTCCTTAACACAAAGTTAATAAAGACATCCACTCAGTCGTTTCCAAAAAAAAAATAAAACAAAATCCTCTAATTTTTTCAGATTTGTATCCATACCTACCTCTTACTCGCGCTGTATCAAAGTGAAATTCTTGGATTTTATACTAGTTTTGCAAAAATTAAGTATACTAAAAATTATCCCAAGTAATATTTTGCATTCCAGGATATTATAAAAAAATATATTCTTGAATCACAAATAGGCGTTTTTCTTTTTTAACTCTGAAGAAACTCTGAACAGCCTCTGAAAACAGCTTGTTCTGAGCGCTCAGAATTATTTTAAAAACACACCTGAACATTTGTCTATTTACTTGTCATTTTGTTCTACATTAACAAGAAATAAGATTTAAAACTTAAATTAAAATATAAAACTAGACCACCTACTACTTTCTTGCGCCATTATTATTTTATTCTGAGTCCATCGATCGCGCTCTGAACAAGCTCAGAAAACGTTCAGAACAAAAAAGAAACACAAATTTGAAGCTCTGAATGTTTAGAGGTAAAAAAGAATTGACAGTTCATACTCTGTTCTGAAAAACGCCTAATGAAATCGAAAAGGAAATCCGTTTTTTTTTACTACCTTATTACGTTTATAGCATTTTTTTTTTCTAGATTTCTCAAAAACGGCTCAGCAAATTTTTTACAAATTTCGTTTTTATGCAATGTTTAAATAATGTTGAATACTAAAAATTTTCATAGGTGTTTTAATTTCCTTGTTAATTTAAATAGTTTTTCTAAATTAAAATAAATTAAAATATTTTTTTTTTTTAAAACTTTTTATTAAGTTTATTAATACTGCCATTCTCCTGAATCCATATTGTTATCATACCTTTCTGAAAAAAAAAAATAAAATGCACGACTGGGTCGCATGAACTTGCTCTTAGAGTTCAAGTTGCTTAATTTTTTAAGACTTTTTATATAGAAATTTGGAAAATGTAGGTACCTACTATATGGGTACAAAAAAAAAATAAAATAAAATTAGTTTTTTAAAAAAATAAAATAAAATCTGAAATCAAATTGCCCTCCAAAACAAGTATGCAGTTTTGATTGATATATTAACATGCATTTTTAGAAAAAAAATTTCAAAATCGTTAGAGCCGTTTTTTGAAAAACTAATTTCTTATAAATAGTTTTTTGGAAAAAAAGTTTTAAAATAAAATTGGTACGCCATTTTGTAGAAATCACTAATCAACATCTAAAAACAAAATTTCAAAAAAAATTCAATGTCCCGTTTTCGAAAATTTGATTTTTCAAATTTTTTTTAAAAATCCAAAAATAATTTTTTTCGAAATTTTATTTTTGGCTTATACTTTCATATAAATGCTTCTTTACAAAAAGTTTCGTTGAAATCGAATAAGCACTTTCGGAGATAATCGGATTTGAAAAAAAAAACGGTTCTATGGCAGGTACCGTTAATAATGAATTTCAAAAAAAATTTTTTATTAGAAGATAAACCTTGTCTTTAAACTAACATTTGAATTTTTTAAACAAAATCGTTGGAGCCGTTTTTGACCAATTTCAATTTTACTAAAATCGGTATATGACAAGTACCGTTATTTTTGGTCCAAAAAAATTAATTCCAAAAACCCCACATACCAAGTTTGACATCAATCGGTTCATCCGTTTAGGCTGTAGCTTCGTTTACAGACAGACAGACGGACAGACTGACAGACTGACAGACGGACAGACAGACGGACTTCCGGGACCCACTTTTTTGGCATCTTCTACCATCGTAATGTCATGGAAAAATGCTATCTCAACTTTTTTTTTGTACGAATGCATAACTTGATATATAGTACCTATATCGCAAGTAAAAATTTACAAGCCCTGCGGTTCAGAGCACATGGTTTATTCTAAACGAAAGTTAAACAAACCACGCATGTGCGCATTATAGCCAATCCAGAAGCATTTCGATCAACTAACTTACATCAACCTATAACATAGAAAGTTTCATTGTTAACAGAGTTTGCACCTCAGCGCTTTTTTGAGGTCAGCACTGAAATTTAAAATTGAACACAATATAGTTTTTTTTTTTAAGTAAGACTAAAAAAATTTAGCATCTGAATTATGTGTAAAAACACTACCTTTAATTTAATATATAAAAAATGACAATGACCCCATCTGTTTGGGAGCTAGAGCTAATTTTCTTCGCAAAACAGTGAAAAAAAAGATTTTTGATACTTTGAGTGTCCATTTAGACTTATCTGCAAAGGCTGAACATTTAATGGGGTTCCCTCGAATTAATTTTGAAAAATCGATTTCTTGCTCTTCACTCTAATGTAACCCAAAAAAATAATCACAATGAAATTGACTCGACAACAAAATGTTGTCAATTTGATCACAAAACCGTTAAAGTTACTACATGGTTGTAAATTCGATCGCAAAATTGTAAAATTCACAATAGGTGCTGTAATTTTTACAATTTCGTGATCAAATTGACAACATTTGGTTGTAGGGTCAATTTCTACAAGCGATTTTTTTTTGGGTGTATGTTAACGCTTACTCGCCTCACATGCCATCTTGACATAAGCCCATGCAAGCTCATGCTTTTTATAGTTGGGCTTTTTAAAAAAATTCAAATGAAAATGCCACTTCGAATTCAATAAGATATAATTTAAAACAAATTTTTTTTTTTTTACTAAAAATTATATTTATTTTTGCTGTTTAAAGTCACGAGCAAAATTGAAGAGTAGTGACAGAAATTCATTAATAACGGCCATATTATTCACTTGTTTAAAAATAATACACTTGGATGTAAAGAAATGTCAAATTTCAAAAATAAATCCAAATCCATAATATTTCACTACTTAAATCCAATCTAAAATCCAATTTTTTAAATCCAATCTCGTTAAATCCAAATAAATTTAAACTACTCTCTGGAGTTCTGTTTAACTTTATAAATCCAGATGTAAAATTAATTTTCACAGTGTTCAGTTGTTTTGGCAAGCATTTTGAAAAGATAAATGCAAATTATACAAAATTTATTGAATAATCACATAATTATTTATGAGTGAATAATAATTATGAACAAAAAATTTAATCCTTGGATGTATGAAATTCAGATTTAAGTGATTGGATTTAAAATTCACTTTAATCCAAAATAAATCCGGAGTGAATAATATGTCCTTAAGAGACAACAACATGTAAACCTGAGTAAAGTTGAAATGCGTTTCACATTTGACATTTATCTACATATAAGCTCGAATCATTTCAATGACTCTTGGTTAGTTTTTCGAAAGTTAACGAAAAAACGTCTATTATAGTTAGTGACTTATAAAGCTGTAGTGTTGGTTCGTTTTCTTAAGCTGGCATTAGCTTGATTAAGTCTATTATAATAGTTGGGTCTTAAGACTTAAAAGGTCTATGCTTTAAAATTGATTTCCATTTCAAAAAAATT
This sequence comes from Episyrphus balteatus, assembly GCF_945859705.1. Classification (NCBI taxonomy): domain Eukaryota; kingdom Metazoa; phylum Arthropoda; class Insecta; order Diptera; family Syrphidae; genus Episyrphus; species Episyrphus balteatus. The sequence goes on along the minus strand of NC_079134.1, from coordinate 150,868,472 downwards.
GCTATCCACTCTTGTGGTGTTATTGTTTGGTAAAAAAAATCAATTTATTTTTTGATCTAAATCTGTCAAAAAACAATTTTTGATCTGTTCAACTACAATTAAATAACAACATTTTTTTGACAGATTTAAATCAAAAAATAAATTGATTTCTTACCAAACGAAAACACCATTGGATTATGATACGATTTCAAAAATCATTTGTAATTTCATTGAAAAACATCAAATTTGGCGGCAATAAAAGCTTACAAATTGTAGGTTCAAAAATTATCTATATTATTCAATCATCAAACATCCAATGAAAAACGACATTAATAGAAATTCAACTTAAAAACATCACTCATTTTTTAATGAATGCATTCAGAGAAAAATTATTTACAATATATTAATTTTAAACATAGCTTCTTAAGTACATATCTTGACATTTAATCATTATGTGAGTTGTATCAAAAAGCATTCACACGGTCAACCTACTTATAACATATTTAAACTCTAACAGCACGTACTTACGTGAATTTTCAGTGTTGCCCTTTACTTCTTATGAATATTACATCAACTGAACCAACAATCCAAATGAGATGAAAATTGTTGTTTTAAGTAAATAACAATACATTTTATTTATTAATCAACTGGCTAAGCCATTAAGGTTAAGACATTCAATGCAATGACAGAAGGTAATGTAACGTATATCTTAAACGCACATATATGCCAATGACTTGTATAAGTTGTTACTTGTGGTTTGACTACACTTTCTCAACAACCCACTTACCTACATTATACATTACAACAAACCCACACTTTAAGTGCACTTTGGGAGTTTCAAATTGCAGAAATATATCTCTGATTATACGTCATTCATTTCTCTCGACGACCGACGTGACACTTTGTGAACTCTGTCTGTACTGTACAAATGTAACATGCAACAAGATTATAATGCATTTCAATTTTCATTTTGATTAAGGGGAAAAACTTTCACATGCATTTATAATGATATGTACCTATATTTCATCAAAGTAACTATGGGTTTTTCTTGTTTTAGAAAAGTTGTTGAATACTACTATCTTACATTCGTGTTGTAGATATATAAATTCAAACACCAATTAATTAGCATTGTTACATCAAATCATACAATTTGCGGTTATTTTATTGGGTGCCTTATTAGATATATGAACACGTGTAACTCCCACATGCATCTTGAATAATAAATTATACCCCAACAACTTTTCATCATGTTTTAAATGGTGTTGAGCTTTATGAATATTATCTTAGTTATTGGTTATTTTAACGACCAATTTCTTTATTGGGATGAGAATATACATTTTAAGTTTTATAAATTAATTAATAGTTTCAACCACACTTCAATCATTAAAAATAAATCAAATGATTTTTTACCAAGAATGTCGTTGATCCTTATTAATAGAATGAATTTACCAAGCAAATTGTCACACCATTTTCTTTAATCGAGAAATTTCATATTCTGTCAATGTCAAAATTGACAACCATTATTTTGTATAGAAAACTGACAGATACAAAGTTGCTTGTCAAAAACTGACATTTTCTTGAGAGTAGAGATTTTAACGATACTTACTAAGGAACGGGTCAAAATTAGTTGGTGCAAATTGTGACCACCAAAATCTAGCTTTGATGCCGTCACTTGACAAGAATATAACAGCTAATGACAAAGACACAGACGTCTTAAACAATTGACAGCCACGTTGCGGCTACTTATCGTTCGCTGGCGCGACCTTTTATAAAGATCAGTCATGTTACTTGTTTGTAATGCTCTTCCAAACCATCGTGACACTTAAGCATGACAGCGATAAAAAACGAAGCTGACAGATTGCACGTTTTCGTTGCGTTTGACGGTGATCACAATTGCCTCACTCTGCAGGCTCATTTTGAGAGCTGTGTGAGTTCAAAGATTTTAAATGAGTTTAAAATTACCTGCCTCTTTAGGCTACCTATTTTTCTTAAAGTGCAAATGAGAAAGGAATACAGAAATGTCAAAATGAGTCGTTGATCCTTATGGATGGAAAGATTTTACCAAGCAAATTGTCACACTTATATTTTCTTTAATCGAGAAATTTCTTATTCTGTCATTGTCAAAAGTGACATTCATTATTTTGTATAGAAAACTGACAGACAAAAAATGTTCCTTGTCAAAAAGTGACACTTTCTTCAAAGTAGAGATTTTGACGTTTGTTAATATTTGCTTAAACACGGATTAAACCTAGTTGTTTGCAAGTCGCAATCTAGCTTTGATGCCGTCACTTGACAAGAATTTAACAGCTGGGGACAAAGACACAGACGTCTCAAGCAATTGACAAAAAGGCGCGACCTTTTATAAAGATCTGTCATGTTACTTGTTTGTAATGCTCTTCCAAGCCATTGTGACACTTAAGCATGACAACGATAAAAAACGCAGCCGACAGATTGCACGTTTTCATTACGTTAGACGGTGTTCATATTGGCCTCACTGCAGATTCATTTTGACAGCTGAAGTGCAAATGAGAAAGATATACAGAAATGTCAAAACGAGCCGAGTGAGGCCAATGTAAACACCGCCTTGGGATGGGAACTTTCATATGTCATGTCATGTTGCATTTAAAATTAAAATTTGACAGGTCAATACGTCTAAGACCATGTTCACATTGGCCCCACTCTGCTTATTAATTTTAACATTTCTGTGTTGCTATCTCACTTGCACTTGATTGTGAGACAAAAATAGCTAAAACGACTGGAAACTTTAAGCTCATTTAAAATCTTTGGACTCAAATAGCTTTCAAAATAAGTCGGCCGAGAAAGGCCAATGTGAACTGGGTCTAAAAACCCTAAAATACCTACCTCCTCCAGTTTCGAAAAATGGAAAACAGTTCAATGCAAAGTTTATATATTTTTTCTCTGCAAATTTGTACTCTCTAGAAATGTCTTCAAAGCTTTTTTTACTACAAAAATTTACCAACAGACATTTGTATTTCTCACTTACGTAGGTACATGAAAATTTGGCACAAGTTTCTATTAAAAAAAAAAACTATTTTGCCTCCTACTTCCTTTTTCCGTTCATTCTCTTTCAAACAAAAAAAAAAAAAACCAAAACCCTTTAATCAAATTGTCACCAAACTTATTGATGGGTAACACAAGTGAATAAAGCACATGTGGTATAAACTAAAAATAAACCAATTGCCAAGAATAAAATATAATAATATAAAACGTTCATGGTCAACGTGATTTTGTCGATTGTGTCGGTTGTCGACCACTTGTTTTATAATAGCAAAGCAAAAGAGTCTCAATCGATATATGCAACAAACTATTATAGCTTGCTGATGGTTATTGTGAAAAGATGCATTCACAACCTTGTCAATGAAAATCATTGACCGCTATTTATGAACCACCAAGTGGTCATTACCATTTCTTTTTTTCTTCAACAGTTGGTTTGGTAGTTTGTCTATGTCTTTCATTAAGAATTTATTTTATCGATTTAAAGAAAAAAAGAAAAGAAGGGACAATTATTGGCACTGTATCGATAAGCATAAGCACCATACAATATGGAAATAAAAATAAGATGGTTTAGATTTTTTTAAGCTCACAAGTACAAAAGTACTTATTAAACAAAGCTTTTGCTGAATTTTGCACTTTATTTTTAAGTTTTTTTTTTTTTTTTTCTAATAGTGTGAACTGGCTCGGGCTAAACACAAAATTGTGCAATTTGTGATAAAAGCATTCAATTTGCATGGTTTTGTGGTTCTAAATATACAAGTGAATTTGAGATATTGGGCCACTTTGAATTTCACCCGGAAGGAAATATATGAGATTTTTTCTGATTGGAAATTTTGTTGCAGACTATAGCAATAAAACAAATAAAAATAAAATAAAATCATGTGTGCAATTCACACGTGGTAGAAGTGAAACCTCATTTTTCTTATTTATTTATTTATTTATTTATTTCATCACCTTTAAATCCATTTTTTTCATATGACAACCTATAATTAATTTTATATTATCTGAAAGCTTATTGTTTCAGCTCAAAATATTTATATCGACCATGTCTATACAAAGTTTACAAAAAAAGCAACAAAATCAATCCTTTTTCTCTTCTAACACCAATAAGTCCATATTTTTAAATAAGAACCTATAATAAATTATGTATCATCTGAAAGCTTAATATTTCACCTTTTATATGAAGCTTCAATCATATTTCTACCGTAAGATTTTTTTTAAGCCAACCATATCGAAGTTTTAAACTGAGATTACGATACCTCCTACACTGATTCATATATCTATTAAAACAAAAAAGTTATAGTCAATTGATTTTTCCTGTCGCTTTTTCGTTTCATCGTGTTTTAAATCACTACGATACTAAAGAAGTTTTCACTTCAAAAATATAAAAAATAAGCACCAAAATATTTAGAGTACAGGGTGTTTTTTTTTTTTAATAATGCACCAAATCAAAAATGTAAATGTTTGGTAAAAATGATATCAGTATAAGGAACGAGGATACAAAATAAAAAGAATTTGTAATTATATTTGCCTCTGAATATTTTTTATCATGCGAATCTCAAAGAGTTTATTTTTCCTTTTCACTCAATTTCACTCAGTTTTTATATAAATCAAAAATAAAACTTTGGAAAAATTAATTTTTGGAATTTTGAAATTTGTAAAAAAAAGTTTTAAACATTTTAGCAACTTGAATTTTAAGAGCGAGTACCTACGTGCAACCCAGTAGTGCATTTTATTTTATTAAGAACACTTAACATTGAGTAGGTACTCCGGTTTTCAAAAGTAATAATAAATGCAAAAGCTATGTTAGATTTAAGGTTTTAAGTAGACAAAAAATTAAAATTATAAAAGTAAATAATAAACTATACATAATAATTAAGTAAATAAGAAAATTATTAGAAAATAAAAAAGATCTTTCTACATTCTAATAACCGTCCAATCTAAATTAAGGTCTTGGACAACCATGAATTTATGAAGTTAAAAAAATGGATAGTCTTTGAGGAAAAATGTTTTCATAGAAATTAACAGATAAAGTAGGTAATTTCATTATTAACGTCCAGCTTAAGGACCAAATTTATCGGTGCCTGTGTAATATGACTAAAAAGAAAAAGCTAATTTTTCTTTAAAATGACTTTATCGATTTTAATTGAAAAATTGTGTATAGTATTGGAATTAAAATCCTGCTTTTGAAAATAAAAGAAACATTTCTTAAAGCCTTATTAATGGTTTGATTTATCTTTTTCTCGCAAACAAAAAAAGCCGATTTGAACGAAATTTTTTGTAAGCAAGCGATGCGTTTTTTGTAATCCCGTTTCTTATAATCCCGATTCTTACTATCCCGTTTTTTATTATCCCGATTTTGCAATCAAAACCAGTTGTTCTATTTTAAAAAATCGCGCGATTGAACTATATTTCAACTTTTATTTGGAAGTATTTCAAGAATTTTGATATTTAATCAAATGAAATTTCTTTTACTTGTGAAATCAATTTAAGGTTTTAATCATTTTATGTTTTTATAAAAGAAATACCGTTTTCAGAATCAGCCCGGAAAAATTGAAATTCAATATTCCCCTATTGTGAGTTCCGGGCGAAAAGTTGTTCACGTTCGCACATCTAATTGTATTTTCAACTTTTTTTTTCAGGTAATTTGCGAGGTATTCAACAGCTCTACTCTCACTAAAATTTTGATGCCGAACAAGAAACTAGTTTAGCCTTCAGGTGAAACTCATGATAGCTTTTAAAATTCCGTGCGAACAAAAATATTCCGGGCGGAAAACATTCCGGGCGGAAAACATTCCACGTGAAACTCACAATAGGGCTGAATATGTTGTAGGTACATGTTGTGTGGGCTTTACGACGAAAAAAATCAGTTTTAGTACTTTTTTGTCTATTTCTCATGATTTTTTTATTAATGCATTAAGTATGTATTTTGTAAAAAACGGTATTTTCGGGATTTGACGGGATTTTAAAATGCGGGATTGTATTTGATGGGTATTTTAAATAAGCGGGATTTCAGAAGACGGGATTTAAAAATTCGGTATTTTAGAAGACGGGATTTTGAAACTTTTTTTGCGGAATTTTCGAAAAACGGGATTTTAAAAAACGGGATTCCGATACTCTACCTGTTTATGTTTACACACTTTATCAACATTTTTTTATAAATTAAAAAATAAATATTCTTCCGTCAAAACAAAAACAACAGCTGTCAGAAGAGGCAAAGTCTAAAAAGTAACCAACTACGAACTTCTCAAGATAACATTTTTGATTCCAATCCCAAAACAAATAGGTATATGAAAAAAACTCGTCAGGGATCACTCGCATTTTCTTATTATTTGACTTTTGAATTTTCTTATCATATTTGTTTTGACTGCATAACGTGCGATTTATGACTGCCATGAAAATAAATATTTATGCATAAAAAAACATTATAAAATTTAATTAAATAACTCTTATCATTTTCTTGGATATTTATTTACAATTAAATAGAATTGTATCTATGTATAATTTCTTTAAACTTATTGTTTTCGTTATAAATCATGATTATTATATACATTGTATTTACACAATATCTCCAGCATCATGTCCGCATTTCTCTACAAACAAATCGTTTAACTGAAGCTCTTAAAATACCCCCCCCCCCCCTAACCCCTCCCTCTTTTTCTTAAACTAAAGTATAAAAGCTACAATTTTAACGAGCAATTGACTTTATGTTTAGAAAAGTTGGAGCTATTAAGAAAATGACAATGCGCTGACATATACAATATAATGCTCTGCCAACACCACCACCGCCCTCCTTTTATACCCGTGCCACATCAAAAATATAAACCATTTGAAGTCAATTGAAATTAATTTAAATGCGTTGTCGTCGTTATTGTGGGGCAGGCGCCATTAATAATGATGATGCAGAATTATGAAATAACTCTCCGTCTCCATCTCCATCCACATCGCACACAAAATAACCATAAAAAACAACAAAGTCAAAGAAAATGGTTTGCTATAAAAATGCAACTTTAATTGGCTTGTGTGTGCTTCTGAGTCATAACGCATAAACAATTTATTAGGAAAATTCCTGTGTGATAACTTCTCAAATATTTAACAAATTATTAATATTTATATTCTCCATTAAAGTTAGCTTTATTATAGGGTTCAGATTTCTATACCTACAGCATTATTATAAATAAATTATTATAGAATACCTTTATTTCTATCTGTTATTATAGGACTCTTATAGAGAATCTCTCAGTTTCTATGCAAATATACTTAAGGCAGTCAAGCTGTCACCTTTTGACATATTTGCCCATTACAAATGTAAATTATTGTAAACGAGATAATAATAGTATTTTTTTTTTTTTTTTTTTTAAGTTCCGACACTTTATACATTGAGTTTAATAAGGGACTTTGAGCTTTTATAAGTTACAGAGAGAATTTTTTTCAAGATTGAAACTTGTAAGAAAATTATTATTATTATTCATCTTTATGTGATGTTTGATGTCTATCTTGATTATTTTACTAAATGTAAACGTGAAGGAATAATTAATGTCAGATAAAAAATATTAATTATAGACTAAATCAACACTTCAGAAAATGACTTGAAGATTACTTTTTTACTTGTCTTATTATTTGATGTTTTTGTTTGATTAAAGTTATGGCAGTTTTAATAAAGAAAAAGGTAATCACTATATAAATTTATTATTATTTCAATTGAAAAATTGCCAATTAAATGAGCAAATTTACGTCAAATTCTTAAACAAATGACTTTTTATAGGAACTTCATCTACGTCAAATAATGTTGAAAGCTGGTAGCACATTTTTTAATAAATTATAATAATTATTAGCGAGTTAATGCTTTATTTTAATCTAGTTTAAAGAAAAAGAAATTAGCTTTATTTTTAAACAAAAAGGTTGATTCCTTAAAATTGACCAGTTATCTTGTCGATGTAGGACGTCCTACATTTCAACTCTGGTTGTTTTAACTTTTTGAAAAATGATGTTTTGGTCATAATGTTCTTAACTTATTTAATAATTATATAGTGTAGTGTTTTTATCTGAATTTGTATGAAACATTTTAAAGCACTTGGTAGAATAGAAAGCGCATTGTTTTCTATTTGCCGACAGTCAATAAATTATGCTATACTGTATCGTAGTATAACAAAAATTTGTCACTAAGGTGCTTAAAAGGGTTAAAAATGAACAAATTTAAACCATTTGTGTGCCAAATGTTCATTGTCGTGTCTAGGCTATTGTTCAATATACTTTAAACACACAGACAGATTTTTAAAAGTTTTCGTTCACTATGGTGTATGAGTAACATTTCGTTGTATATTTTTACGTTGAAAGAATTTTAGGGAATATAGTGGAAATTCAGTAGCTCAAGACTTTTAAAATTTCAAGGAATATAATATTTTTGTGCTATATTATATTCTATACATATATTTAGATGCACAAATGTCAAAAAAAAAGAATTCTAAAAATAAATTAAGAAAAAATAAATAAAAACAAAAACGGTTAATCCACACAGTGTTGCCACTATTTGAATTAACTATTTTTTTTGTTTTTTTTTTTTTTTTTATATACAAAAATTGTGGTTTTATAAACAATATTTTCCTATGAGTTTAAAAGAAAAAAAAAACAAAAAGGAGGAAAAACAAAAGTGAAGCACCCGAAACGGTTTCGTTTTTTTTTTTTTATTTTGTATCAAAGATACGGTGACCATATTTCTAGGAGCGAAATCCGGGACAGATAAAAAATTTGTGGGATCATTCAAAAAAATGAGATTTAATTTTTCCTAATTTTGATATCAAAATTTCTTAAACGATTTTTTGGCATTATTTTCGTTGAAATCATTTAAGTCGTTAACGAGGAAGTCAAAAATCAAGAACACGGGCTTATAACTCTTTACACTGTTATATTTTTCTAAAAAAAATATTATTTTAGTCAAAATCGTGAGAGCTGTTTTTTAAGAAAATTGTGTATACCTACTTTAATTAATTTTTTACTTGCGATATAGGTACTATAGGGCAAGTTTAGGATTCGTAAAAAAAATCGAACTCGAGATAACAATTTTACATGACATTACGATGATGGAGAATGCCAAAAAAGTAGGTCCGGCAATTCTGTCTGTCTGTCTGTCTGTCTGTGTGTCTGTCTCTATCTGGATCTGCAGCCTAAACGAGTGAAGTGATTTTCTTCAAACTTGGTATTTAGCAGTTTTTGGTGATTCCCTAGAGGGGAAATTGCTCTAACGATTTTGATTAAAATTTTTGTGTGTAGTACTACACATAAGAGCCAACTTTTGAAATAAAAAAAATATTTTTTGTACCTGTCATAGAACGGTTTTTTTCATTTCTGAATATCTCGTACAACATTAACCCGATTTAAATGAAAATTTTTATACAAAAGTGTTTAAGTAAAGATAATATTAAAATTTTACAAAATTTTCAAAAAACGCATTTTTGGTTTTTTTAAAAATATTTCAAAATTTTTTTTTGAAAAATCAATTTTTTGAAAACGGATTAATGAAAAATTTTGAAATTTTGTTTTTATGTGTAAATTAATTATTTCTTCAAAATGGCATACCAACTTTTTTTTTGAAAAATGTTAAACATTTTTTATATATAAAAAATTATTTTTTTAAAAAACGGCTCCTACAATTTTCGAAAATTTTTTTCTAAAAATACCTTTTTATACAAGAAATAAAATGGCATATTTGTTTTTTTTTTTTTAAGATAATTTAAAACGGTCTTTTAATTAATTATAAAAACAGATTTAATTTTTTTATACTACTTATGAAATTTCTTCAAAATATCAAATTTTAAACATTATAGTTACTTTAAGCATAAGAGCAAGTACGTGCGACCCCAGTCGTGCAATTTATTTAAGATGTTCTTAAAGTTTTTGCAATTTAGCTGGGTTTGTTACTCTTTCACATGTTTATTGTTCGAAAAAAAAAACTTCTCCTGGTGTAGCTTTTCAAAATGACAAACACGAGCTGGAACTGAATAATTGAAGAAAAATTTTTAAAACTAATGGCGCAAAATTATAAACGATTTAGTAAAATGCTAAAGTCATTTTAGTAAGTTACTTAGTAAAAAGCAGACTGATTTTTAATTTAGTAAATAACTAAAATTGCTTTAGCATTTTACTAAATTGTTTTTTTCCGAAAAATTTTAAAAACTTTTATTTCCCGTTCACTTGTTTTCTACGGGACAATTACGGGGCAAATAACAAAATACGGACACTAATACGTCCCGGGTGTCTTCAATAAAAACCCGAGTCAAGATTTAGAAATACGGGACAGTCAGTCCCGGGTAAACCGGGATGGATGGTCACCGTAATCATAAGTACTAGATGAAAGGTGCTTTATAAACCTTAAATAAACATGTTTTCCATGTAAAATAAATTACCAAAAAAATATCAATGTATTTGTTTAAATGTAGCACCCGAAACGAGTTATGTCATCATTATTGAAAGTTACTCCTTAGGTACTTGACTTTGATATATTGAGTTTTGTACCACAAAATAATTCTTAGATTAGCACTATTATTTGACCATTAATAAAATTAACTTAAATTGATTAACTTATACTTTTGTGTTAAAATTATCTGTTGAAATTAAATATAAGCCAATTCTAAGAATTTTTACATCCTTTTAGAGTGTAAAACAATTTGATAAATTATATGTATGTATAAGTTATAATAATTCCAATTTAAAAATCTAAAGAGATTTTAGCACTCAGAATTAACTTTAAGCAGATACTTACGAGTACTTATTGAGGATTCATCATATAATACTTTGTTTAAGTGTTCCGTTGAAAATAAGTTTTAGTCATTTCCAAGAATTTGTACATCTCTTTAATTTAAATATGAAAGTTTTGCTTTATGACTAAAACCACAAATTAATGGATTTTCAACCTAATAATTATTATCTATTGGATCAATTAATTTAATATATATACAAGAGTTCATATTGCAACTTTGGGTGCAATTGAATTTTCCAATATAAATTAATTATCTCGTATGATGTTCATATAAACATCTGTTTGGTAAATGAATGATGATGAGGATGATTATGATCAGATAATACACGGGCAGTTTATTAATTTTGGTTATGCAAGTCACGTACGAAAATAAACAACAATTATAAAGACGGTGGCGGCGGCGGTGGCAGTAAAGGTATATGTAGGTTCATTGGTTTGAAAAGTCTAGCGGAGTGTGCCAGATTAACGACTGCATAAATTTATGGGTTAGTCCATGATTGAGACAAACAAAGAAAAACTCCAAAAAAATTCAATGATTTCGATTAGAAACATTTTATAATGTGCGTATGGTTTGGAATAACAAAGTTTAAAAAATGTGTGATTCATTCAGTTGGCAATAATGAAGTTTATGTAGTATAAGTAATATTGCATAATAAAATTGTTTGTTTATGGTTTTTTAAGCTAAGTAGGTAAGACAGGTTAAAATATTTATTTGATGTGAATATGCAACAGCAATTGTAATTGAAGAAAATGTATTTCACAAGATTTTGTATTCCTTGCAGTGGGTAGTGGGTTCTTTTTCAAAATTTTTAGACTGAAAATGATTTTTTTTTATTTTCAACTCTTACCTAATACGGTTTTATGTATTTGTATTAACCCACATTCATTCAAAGTATCATGAATTCTTTTTTAGGAATTTTAACTTCTATTCTCTTTTTTATCCAATTATGCATACAAATGGAAACATTTAAGCACACGAAAAAATGGAAATCGATTGAGCTATTTACAAAGAAATTTACAGAGTAGGTGGTTTTTGGGAATTATCAATAACGATGACTTTTTTTATTTTACTAAAAATCTTATTTTGTCAAACAAAAATAGATATATTTTTTAGAACAATATTGCTAACATGCTCAAAGCTCTACTTGCGTATTATATCGATATATTTTTTCATTGGAATTTTAGGTGGCTTACCTGCTAAATGCGTGAATTTTTTGTATTTGAGAAATCTAATACAGATGCATAAAGTAAATTTATGTTTTGTTGTACTTTTTACAGGAATGTTTAAAAAGGAAAATTTTTTCTTTGAAAAAAAAAAAAAAAATATTGAGAGATAATAATTGTTGATTGATATTAACAATAAAAAGGACTATTGTTTTAATCAAATAGACTAGATTTATCAAATGCCACAGTATAGCTTATGGTAGGGATATAATTCCTTTTTGCTATGTATTTGTATTTTTTGTTTAAAAATATTTTAAAAAATATATCCCGCAAATTGAAAAAAATGAACCATGCTAAAAAGAACGTCCTTTTAGATTTTAAATGGAACTTTTTTATTTATGTTGTTTTTTATATTTCTAGCATTTGGTCGTATTTTTCAGAGGTGTCATGGTATATTGTTTTTTTATGAAAATTTTAAATGAAAATTTAATATTTTTTGTGTATCAATTACATATACAAATACATATATTAATATATTAATTTAACATTAAGAAAACCAGCACATTAAAAAACATTGTACAAAAAACAAAATCAAGATTCAGTTCTAAAAGCGTAAAAATTAATTCAATATTTTTTAACCATTTTACATTTTTAGATTTTAGACTTTTTCTTCACGGTTATTCCACATTTTTTAAGTTTTAATTTTTCGGACTTACCTCGATTTAATTTGTTTATTAAACGAAATGAATCGATTAATTTACATTTTCAAAAGATTACATTTACATTTTCAAAATATTGAAGTTATAATCTTTCACTTTTATCAAAACTTTTTGTAGGTACTCTAAAAAATGCCTTTAAAGATTGAGTAGGATCATACAATAATAATTCGATGTAATCACTGATTTAGTCAAAAAGTAAATTTTCAATCTGATAGAACCACAGATAAAGAAGTACCTATACCTTCAAAAATATTTTGAATGTATATTTCAACCCTGACCATTCCAGGATATGAAGCTGCAACCATAGGACATTTTGTTGAGTCTCGCAATTCTGTCTGTCCGTCTGTCTGTCTCTATATCGAGCTGCTTAAGCGATTGATTTTAAACTTCGAATAGTCAAGAATTTTTGGTTATGTTAAAAACTTTTTTATGACAAAAATTATTTTGCTATACGAACAAAACGGTAGTTTTTTCTCAAAAACGGCTCTAAAGATTTTTATAAAAACCATTCGTAGGTACTGTGGCAAATAAGATCTTACTTTTGATACCAACCGTTATTAATGGAACCGATTTTTTGTGAATGACCAAATCAATTTCAACAAAATTTTTGTACAAAAACGATTTAGTTACCTTTAAGAAAAACTATGATCAATGAATTTTTCGAAACTCTGTTATTATATGCCGATTAATATTTCGTTTCTTATTTTTTTAATTTTTTTTATAGTTACTATTATAAGAAAGAATAGGTTTTTAAAACAAAAACACCTTTAATGATTTAAAAAAAAAATTCTAAATATTCATTGATATATGTATGAAGGAGCTCAAAACTACTAAAATAGAGGTTTTTGTAATTTTGAAAATAACTTGATATTACTTTCAAGATTAAATTAAAATTTTTTGTTTTAATGCATTTTCAAAAAGCTTTAATATTTTAAGTTAATCATAAGACCAAGTACGTACGACTCGTCATACATTAAATTTAAAGATAAGTTAAGGTAAAGGGCTTTTATGACAATTTCCAGTTCATACGTTTTGTATAGTTTTTAAAGTCGTTTTTTATTTAAATTATATTAGAAATTTGGAAACCAAATTTTAAACAATTACGTATTAACATCCATGGTAAATAAAAATTTTAGACAATTTCAAAAAATGCTGACATATGCAAAAAAAAAATCATGTGTGCAATTCACACGTGGTAGAAGTGAAACCTTAAAAAATAATTTTTCTTGCAAAAAAAAAAAAAATATATAAAAAATCTACCTATTTTTTTATTCTATCACCTTTAAATCCATGTTTTTTATATGACAACCTATATACATTTTATATCATCTGAAAGTTTATTTTTTCAGCTCAAAATATTTATATAGACCATCTCTATACAACATCCACAAAAAGAGCTAGATTTTTTTGAACCAAATCACTTTTCATAAAAAAATCAAAAAAATCAATCATTTTTCTCTTCTAACACCATTAAATATATTTTTTTTTAAATTACAACCAATGATAAATTTAATATCATCTGAAAGCTTATTTCACCTTTTATATGACGTATCAATCATATTTCTACAATGTCTACAAAAAAAAGTAAGATTTTTCTAATGCCAACTATGTCGAAATTTCAAACTGAGATTACGGTACTTTCTACAGGCAGTGTGGCTGGTCATCGGCAACAGATGACCAGGTGTTTTGAGGTATTTTTCAAGTTTTTTAATTTAAGATTGTGTAACTTGTAGAGCTATTACCGTTATGTGTGATATATAAAATGCAATGTAATACCGATTAAAGTCAAATAAAATGTTTGTGTTATCTTAGAATATTGAATATGAAATTAATTGAAATTTTCACAATTATAGTTTATTTAATTACCTATCTACAGTATAAATTTCATTTATCTATCTATTTCCTGTCGCTTTTTCGTTTCATCTTGCTTCAAATCACTACTATACTAAAAAAGTTTTCACTTCAAAAAACATTTTTATAAGTTAAAATTTTCTTATGAAAAATGTTTAAGAGAAATTCGAAAAGTTAATTTTAATTATTGTACTAAAATTGATGGATGTTGCTTAAAAGTAACTTAGCTAGGCATTAAAATGCACAAAATTGAGGGATCAGTTTTTTTTTTTTCAGAAATGCTGTTTTGATTGTTTGCTGAATTGTATATTTTGAGAAAATCTAGAAATGACAAATGGCTCACAATAATTAAGAGAAATGCAACAAATCAGCAACTAGGCCTCTAACAGATTTTCAATTTTTTGATAACCAAAAGTTATAAGAAATATCCAGAAGAAAAAAAAATGGTTGAAAAAAAGTGTATAAAGAAAATTTCATTTTTACTAAGTCATGATTCCATATGATACAGGTAGTTTATAAGTAACCAACATGGCAACCCTGATCTAATATCTAAAGAAAAAATTCTATAGTTTCATTCAGAAATACCTTTGAAATGACCCATTTAAACATTTATTCTCACTTCATTGATAACGTTAATAGCTCGTAGCTCTCGTATAGTATTAAATAAATTACAAATGCAATTTTATGATCACGTATTTTGTGATATGAATTTTAATATTTTTTTTCTATTCATTTAAAAACTTGTAATTTAACGGATATTAAACTTCGCTTTTAGAATTCTTAACAAAGTTTCTATTTTTTTCTTATAACATTTTTTTTTTCTAGACGACGAAGCACTACGTCAATGTCAATCATTTTGCAAAAATGAAAAAAAATTTTCCACCACAAAATTATATCCAATTTAATTCAATATTTACCTAATTAAGTACACATTTATTTCATCTTCATCTCTTTCTCTTAAAAACAATAAATCCACTTAAATAAATTGTCATCTTCTATAAAAAAAGAAAAAAACGTAAACAAAATAAATTATATCTTACGTCAAGTCATTCAAGACACAAACAAACCGCATATTATCAACCTCTGAAGAAGGCACGTCTCATACCAAAATAAAAAACCCCTCTCTCATATCAATCTTCAACAAATAAAAATAAAAACACATTCACTATCTCTTTTTTTTTTAAGTACTAGAAAAATATTTTAATAAGTCACTTAGCTGATAAAAACAATCAAAATACAATTATTATCAATTATATAAAACAAAAGGAAATAAAAAAACAATAAATCCCTAAGTACATACACTTTCAGCTTTTTTTTTACAATAATAATTATAAGACAATATAAGACAAGATTGATACATATATAAATTAATTAAAAACAAAAAATTAAGAAAAAATAATTATATTATTTAAGTAACATTTAAAAGATAATATCAGACATAGACATCTTCAAAATTGAGGATCTATTGAGCCTAGAGATTTCTTACGCTCATTCACTTCAAAACGCTGCATTATCTTGGCAACAATACTCGATGGCGGAATATCTGGATTACCTGTTAACCCACGATAACCTAGGACACTATTCTCATGCAAATGGCTTGCCAATTGAAGTCGTTTAACAAACGCCTCTGTATCGACACCTCGAACTTGCGACGGCTTTAGAAACCTCTTTGGTATGCGCGACAAAATGTCCTCCGATTCCACAGGTCCAAAACCCAAATTAATGAGGATCGCTTCAGGATCGGGTTTTCTTGACTCCAGCAGACTATCAACACTTGAGTAATGGCTAGAGTCCGAGTGTACCGAACTGTCACGAATTAGAAAACCTTTACGACGAGTTCGAGGGCTTGGAATCTGTCTAACAGTTGGGCCACACTTTACAATCGGACTGATGGGCATAAAGTTTGGCAAGCTGCAGCAGCTGATGTTGTGATCACTCGCACAATGAGTGCTGTCCATGATATCGATTGTGAGGGGAGTACAGCCAGAGTTGTTTGGGGTACTGCCATCACGGGAATCACTGATAACGTCGTGGTAGCTTCGCGATCGTTCCATGTTCATTTTGTTTTTTGTTTTTATTAAAATTGACTTGACACTTTCTACGAGGGTCACTCTTCTTATCACAAAATCGCACAATCACAAAAAAAGTCTCCAAAAGTGAAGTCAAGAGGCCGCCAACAGTGTTACCGACTTTTCTGAGAGTTTTCTTTGGTTTGTAAATATCTTTCTTTTTTCTTTTTTCAAGATCAAGTTTTTGTTTGTTTTGCTTACTGTTATTCAACACAATGGCTGTGTATTTGTGTGTGAAAAAAGCAACAGCAACGATCGTTTTGCGGGCCAACAAGTTTTGTGGAGACTCGGTGGAGAGAAGTAAATTAAGTCAAGTACAAAAGTATTTATCAATGTGTAAGTAGGTAGGTAGAGACTCTCAAACGAAAGCTTTTTCACGCGGCGTTCCTCTTCTTACACCTTGATCGTCATATAAGTATCGCTGCCAGAGAAAGAAACAGAAACAGATACACAACTGGTGCGTTGTTAATTGTTTACTTGGAAGATCACTATTTGCGGACATTATAATTGAGAAGTGAAGTTAATTTTTTCGTTTTTCTTCTTATGATTATTCAATTCAAGTTGAGAGTTGAGACTTATTATCACGCGCATGCGCCATTAAATTAACCCGAGAGGGTTTTTAAACTTCATTAAAAAAGGTTTGGTTATATCAAAAGTTACAAAAACAAAAACTTGTTAAGGTATAGTTTTTTTTTGTCTCCACTTTTTTTTCACATATTACATATTGTCAGATTTTCTTGTTTTTGCGTTACGTTTTTTGAGTCTTGATTTTTTTAATGATTATGCACACAGCTGGAAAGGCTAAAGAGGCTTAATTAAGGCAAGCCGACTGGTAGTTGTATGCCTAACTTGTCCAGCTGGATGAAGTTAACTGGCTGTCTCACTCTTGGTAGCATTTAATTGAACCTTGTCAAAGTCTACACACTTTAATGAATATATAATTATTATTATTATTGTAAATTGGGAGAGAGAGGAAAATTCTTCACAAAGCTTAAGTCGCAAGCTATACTGTCTCGTTGAAATCTCGAATCTTTAATAGTATAAATTTGTGTCACTTTGGATGTCTGTGTAGAAGTTTAGGTTTTATTATTCGTATAGTGATCTCAAGTAAGTGAAGTTTATTCAAGCTTGAATAGAGAGAGAATTAAAATCAACCGCTGCTATAGTAGAATAGAGCGCACCAGAAAGCGAAACGAACGACAACGACAGTATAATAACGATGACAAGTGCCACGATACGAATGTAATATAAGTTCTCTGTCTGCTGCTTTGGGTCTGGAACTGTGGCAGCAAGCAGAAAGTACAAGGTGCGATTGGGAGTATATTATATGCGGGCTTGTGGGAGCTTCTGTTTTGATATTCAAATCAGAAGAAAACAGGGGTGGGAAATCTTTTAGCTTCGTACACAGTTACTACAAAATGTATTAATTTACATTTTTAGATCAATTTAAAAAAAAGTTATAGTCTTAAATGATGTAAGAATTTAAATTAAATTTGATTTAAATACAAAATAAAAATCTGTTTTTATAATAATAAATAAAAAACCATTTTTAATGACTTTGATAAAAAAAAAAAACGAAGTATGCAAAATGATTTCTTGTACTAAACGGAATTTTTGAAGAAACAAATTTTGAAAATCTTTAGAGCCTTTAAGAAAAAAGAATAATTTTTGTATAGGTATACAAATTTTCTAACATTTTTCAAAATAAAACTTGGTAATTTTGAAGAGATAAATAAATAACACTTAAAAACAAAATTTCGAAATATTTCACAAAGCTGTTTTCAAAAAATTGATTTTTCAAAAAAAAAATTGAAATATTTTTTTAAAATACCGTTTTTTAAAGTACCTTTAGTTTTGGTCCTAAAAAAAATTTCAATTTCTCCTCTAGGGAATCACTAAAAACTGCTAACAACCAAGTTTGAACAATATATATATACAAACAGACAAACGATTTATCTAACTTGGTGTTAAGTCAAGTTTTCGCTGAGGCAAATAATTTGTCACCCCTGGTCGAAAACAATTGAACGAAACCGATCCAAACAAGAATTTTGAATTCCATTCGACTATTTGGTTTGAGGTGGTTGTTATTTTTTGTGTTCTTTAGAATTGTGAATGTTTATTATACCTACGTATTTTCTGTTGTTTTCATTAATTTTTTAGTCGATTCGTAACAAAATATAATAAATGTCTTTCATATGAAATTCTTAAATAGTTTACATGATATAATGGAATGTAAAACAATTTGCATGTTATTTGAAATTCTTCAAAACACCTTAAGCATGTTTTTTTTTTTACAAAAAGTCCAAACATAATAATAATTTGTATGTATAATAAGATGAAATTAATCTCTATAAACAGTTTTATATAAAAAAATCAAAACTCATTTTAGTTGTTTAAAAAACAATATTTTTGGAAAAATTATAAAAATAAAGTTAATAGGTACCTAAGCTGTTTTGTAGTTGTCAACAGCTAAGCCCAATTTAAAAAGAGGTTCAATGCCCTGTTTCCGAAAAATTGATTAAAATAATGAACATTAAAAAATCGTTTAAAATAGAAGATACAGGTGTTAATGTTTTGTTTTTGAAAATTAAAAATTTTTGCATAAAACAAATCTTATTTGAAACGTAAAAAGCTAATTTCTTTTTATCAAAAGTCGTTCTCGAGATATTAAGGCTAATGCGTTTATTAAAATGGTGGACGCCCCACAATACCAAACAGTACGCAAACTGAGATTTGTACTCAGGATAAACCCTTCTCAAATACTGCATTCAAACTTAGCTGACGTCACAACTTTTTTTTCGGATTTTTCCCCATTGACTGAACTATTTACGAAATTCATAAAACAAATTTTTTTTTTAGTTTTTCCGAATTTTTTTTTGAAAATATTGATATGCATAAAAATATTATGCTTAAAAATAAAATACCTACACGGAGAAAAAATACCACCTAAAAACAAGAGGATTCCACATTAAATTAAGTGGGCAAATCTTCTTAATTTCTTGAAGAGCGATTTGCTTCAAACAGAATAGTTTTGGGGTTTTAGAATAAAAAATTATGATACTTGACCAGGAACCAGGATGGAAAGTTTATTTTTCTCAAAAATAAATCTTAAGATTTTGAATAAAAGAAAATTTGTGTAGGTACTGTTGCAAATTACTTGCCATAAAACAATTTTATTGCTTTCTGGCTTGATCTTGAACGACTCGACGAAATTCAACAATTTTTTGTTTTGTAGGTACAGAAACGTTAATATTAAAGTTAAATAAAGTTAAAAACAAAAAACATTTTTGTAAAATTTATTGTATAATACAAAAATTTAAATGGCATAGGTTTTTCATTTGCAGATCAAAACATTTAAAAACAAATTTTATGTTAAGTTTTTTTTTTTAATTCCTAATATTCTAAGTAAATTTGAACATAAGGGCAAGTACGTGTAACTCAGTCGTGCATTACAATTTGTTTGTTTTGTTTCTGTATACAACTTAAAAACGTTTATATTTGAAGTGTCTAGACCAAAAACGATAAATGTCCACTTTTTGTCAAAAATAAAGTAATGATGAGGTTTTGTAGTATTAACGGAGCACTATCTGATGGCATCCTTATTTTTATAAAAGAAATTTATGCCGTGCTGAAAAAATAAATAAATTTTATGCTTTTAATTATTAAGTTGTATGGGGAACAAAATTTTAAAATGCGTATTTCTCGAAATGAGTTGGAATGGACTTGTGCTGTTTTTCTCATTTTTTTTTTGTTTAAATTTATTATATTTTTATATCGATACCTTCCCTTAAGAATGTATTAAGCGACATTTTTTTTCGATAGTTTTAAATTTCTACGTTTCTACGTTAAGGTAATTTTGCAAAACTAGTTTTAATTCATTCATATAATTCGCTTTAACAAATGAAATAGAAAGGAAGTCTATCCATGAAAATCACTTATATACCCGAAACTGAGAACATGTCAAAAACTGATTGCAGCAATGATTTTTAATTGGAGCAATTATGAAGGTCGCATGAGAAGTAGTAAAGCAATATAGATTGTAGAGAAATAACTTAAAGTTTAATTGTGTAAATTACTATCAAAACTGTATGATCACTAATTCACCATGGTCTTTAAAATGTTACAAATTTGTAATTTATGTATTAAGTTGTTAACAAAATGACATCAGAATGTTAAAAATTTTTTTTTAAATTAGAATCGCTGTGAAAAAATCTTGTATCGATCTTTTTCGTAAACAAATAACACTGGTCTGCAAGGAAATCCTCCTATAAATAAAACTATACTTTTCTAAAGGATTTTTGTATGTTGATTCCGAATCTGAAGTCAGAATTGACCTATTTTTTAGATATTCCCTTTAGAAAATCTCAAAAACCCATTTTTTTTTTTGCAGTTTTCGAAGAAATATTTTGGCACAATGTAATCTTTTTCAATTAAAATTGATACGATTTATAAAAGAACTTATTTTTTTCTTTCAAATCTAATTTCAATCTTCTCAATATTTGTTTTCTTCTCCGAGATATCTTAATTTAAGTAAGTTTAGTAGGTTTGGCATATCTTACCATAAAGAAACTGATCTCTAAAAATTAATATATCTTTCTTCCTAGAACAAAAGTATACTTTTCTAATGGACTTTAGTGTGCTGATTTTGAAACCAAACTCAAAAAATTTCGGTCAGCTCTGTTTTTTGAAATAAAGTAGTAGTAAAACAAATCTGAAGCTTTACAAGGCAGTTTATCGAATGGTTTATTACAAATAATATATTTCTAAATAGAAAAATAGTATATAAAATTACAAAACACGTAAAAGTTTTGTTTAATGTATTTTATTTTGGTTTTCTTTACATATTTGACTTTTTAAATATAATAGGCATTGATATTTTACATTTTCCTTAATTAAGCAGCTTTTGTTCATGTAGGATTTACTAAGGATTTCGAAATGCCTGCTTTTTTTGTCAATCAGTATTTTAAAAAATGAGTAAACATGAATGTATTTGGTGTCAATCGATAGGTCATATTATGAAGAATACGTCCTCCATTATCAGCTCAATGCCACAAATAGTTTTAATTTTATACAAGTTCAAATGAATCTAAAAGGGTGATTTTTTAAAATAAATACAATTTTAGAATAAAATGATAGAATTTTTCTGAAACCAGATTTAGATTCAGGAAAGTCTAATCTTACATAATATCAAAAAATTATTTGAAGGAGAAAAAAAAAGTTAAATTTTGCAGACCAGTGTAATTTTTTAATTGGAGCAATTAGACTGTTGAGAAATATTGTAAAAGTTAAATTGTGTAAATTATTATCAAAACTGTATGATCGCCAATTCATTTTGTTCTTTTAAATGTTACAAATTTTTAATTTATGTATTAAGTTTTTAAGAAAATTACATGAAAATGTTTAAAAATTAAAATCACTGTAAAAAATATAATTTTCCAAAAAATTTTATCGATCTTTTTCACATTAACTAGTATTAAGCTCATTGCGATAAGAAAATTTTTGTTCTCAACTTATCCGTCGATTTTAGATTGGGAACCCCTGCAATGAGTTCTTATGAAAATATAGTTTAGCATAGTCATAAAGAAAGCTTAAAATAAAATCGACAACATTTACTCAGCTGGTTGGACACAATTATTGTTTAAGTCAGAAATCTAAGTTTAGATTTAAATTTTTTTTTTTTTATTCAGAGCATGACTGTTCTATAGAAAAAGACAACAAATTATGTATTGTGAAAGGAAAAGTTAAAAAAATAAATGGAGATGCCAACAAATTGAGTGCTTTTTTTTTTCAATTGGGGGCTTTTCGTTTTGAGAATCTAAAAGAATGCTAACTACGATCCACTCAAAGTCAACTAAGTCGATTGAATTGATTTGAGATTGTTTGAATTGGCCAGTGCTGTCATCTTCAATAGAAATCAGCTGTTTATGATCCATTTATTAGGGAGAGACAATTTAGAATGAATTTGAATATCTAGTTTTATTATCAACTCTTTGATTGCATAAGCTTTTTTTTTTGCAAATTTGGACTAGACACTTTTATTTTTGTTTGCTGTTCTTAGAAACACATGTACATATTTATATAAGTTTAATGACAATGCACAGACAAACAAATAAAAAAAAAGTTATCAAATTTGGGTTGAATATTTAATGAGCCGGTGAGTAGTTTTAATATTTATTTTGGATATAGGAAACTGGTAACTCTGAATTATAATAAAAACAATGATTGAAAGTAGACACTTTAAATAATTTTTTTTAAGTAGATACAAATTGACTTGCAATTTTTGGTGAAAAAAGATTAAGAGTATAATGTTACTACGTTTTGAATTGGGGGGGAAAAATACCAGGTGTTTTTTTTTTTTATTTTTTTAATACATTTTTGAATTATTATTTAAATAAAAGAATTCCTGTTTTGCCAGACTTATGGATTTTCCATTATTTATTGTTCAGATGAAAAAATAAATACATTTTTTTAATTTTTGTTGGCAAATTCTATATTTGCAACAATGCGTCTATTCTCATGACTGCACAGCACATAATCCACTTTTAAATATTTTGCATGTAGGTTAATCAAAAGGTTAAAAGTCGTAACTCATAATCATAACGAGATAAGGTTGAAGTGGATCGATGAATTTGATGGGAGCCATTGCACATAAATAATGATGTCAGATTAAGTGAGAGATTTTTTGATTTTCAATTTGGAAAGAATTAAACTTTAGATTTAATGGAAACTCTCGTTACTTTGTGTTTAATTTTTTGTATAGAATTAATATGTTCAATTAAATGTAAAATAAATTGCACGACTTAAAGTGAAGATTGATTAGAAAGTTTAAATATAAGAAGGGTACAACAGCATCTTACTGATGAGTTTAAGTTTTTATGTTTAAATTCAAAAAAAGAATAAATTTAATATTATTTCAAAAGAAAATTGAAAAGAAATGTGAAAAAAACTAAATTTTGTTTTTCAAATAAAAAAAAAAAAAAAAAAAAAAACAGTTTTGAATCGACCTCCAAAGGAAGTACGTTTATAATAATTCTATTGTTTGACAAAGAATTTTTAATGTTTTTTTTTTTATCTTAAGAATAGGTAGTTGGAAAAAGAAAAAAAATATTTTTTTTTAAAATATTTTGCTAAAAAACAAGCAATATAGGGGAAAGCGGGGCATGTCGGGCCCCCTCGTATTTCTTGTTTGAATAGAGTGGCAACTCAAATTTTGCATCTGTCCTTTTTTAATTATCTGTGGTGATACGGGGGAATATCCTTATTGAGTGAAAATGATATCTGTGGTTCGTAGTGAATACAAATATCTTTTCAACTGAGTTGATGTGTTTCTGAATCAAAGTAAAATGCACCTTTTTAGACTATGAGTGCATTTTAAGTTTAATTTTTCTCATTTAAGAATAAAGTAAGTTTATTTATTTTATCTTAATCTAGTAATTTTATTTAATTAAGTTACTTGACAAAAAAATATAGACAACTTTTTAAAAAAATAAGACATGGGGCATAATGGGCGGGGCATAATGGACATGGGTCCCAATTGAGGCTGAAAATCCAAACTTTAAATCTGCCTCAAAGAAAGAACAAAGCTTGTCGAAAAAATAAAAAAGAAGAGGAAAATAGAATTTTCGGAAAGCGAAAAATATTAAAAATGTCTTTATTGTGGACATTTGTATTCCGAATCAACAGAAGGATGGGTGTCATGCCTACGGAAAGTGGGCCCATTGCTCTTGTGCCCGCGAGGAGGATGTAGATGATGAAGCGAGTAACATTTGCAGACGTTTCAGTAACATCATTAACCCAATACCCACCGTTTCTTACCTGTGCCCATTCTGCCCCATGCACGGGGCAAAATGGGTTTTTAAACCATTTTTTTTTTATTTAATACAAATTGAAGAATTTTTAAATTTATTTATTTTATATATCCTTAATTTATGTAGTAAATGTTCATTTAATGAATTAAATTGTTTTGAACATAATTAACATGTTTTTGGTATGTTTTTTATTGTTTTAACCTTAAGGGGCCCATTATGCCCAGCTTTCCCCTACCATTCTTAAGAATTTTATTCGAAAAATAAAGACAAAATTTCTCTCTGTCTGTCTACTTCTATCAAGCAATTTGGTTTAAACTTAGCAATTAAGTGTTTTTTTTTTTGGTTATTCCTAAGAGTCTAAATTTAATATAACCAGGGTTGTAAAAAATCATTTTTTGTTAATGCATTTGTTTTTCATTACAAATTAAAAAATAAAATGCACGACTGGGGTATTTTTAGAAAAAAAATTTCGAAAATCGTTAGAGCCGTTTTTTAAAAAATAATTTTTTATACAGGTTGTCCCAAAAGTCAACGTCGAAACGAAAACGTTAGATAAAGTAGGTGGTAACAGTCACCACCTACCCTATCTACCGTTTGCATTTCGACGTTAACTTTTGGGACACCCTGTATATAAAAAATTTCTAGCATTTTTCAAAAAAAAAGTTTGTATGCCATTTTGAAGAAATAAATACACATAAAAACGAAATTTCAAAATTTTTCACCAACCCGTTTTCAAAAAATTCATTTTTCAAAACAAAATTTTTGAAATATTTTTAATAAATCCAAAAATGCGTTTTTTGAAAATTTTCTAAAAATTTTAATATTACCTTTACCTAAACGCTTTTGTACACAAATTTTCGTTGAAATCGTGTTAATATTGTACGAGATATTTAGAAACAAACAAAAAAAAAAAAAACGTTCTATGACAGGTACCGTTAATAACGTGCAAAGTTTTTTTTTTGTTTTAGAAGTTGGCTCTTGTTTGTAATACTACACAAAAAAATTTTAATCAAAATCGTTACAGCTGTTTTGGATAAAAGCTATTTAAACTATATGAACCTAATGTACCTATGTATGGTCAAACAGCCAAAATTGTAAGAAATTCGACGAATATTAAAAAAAAATTTAATGTACAAATTTTGAATTTTTGTTTTTTAATGCAAAATATTTTTATTTTCAGTAATATTTTTAAATAATTTTATTTTCAGTGCAAATATTTTCAGTTGCAATTACTTTTTTTTAATGCTGAATTTTTTTCAGTTGCAATTAATATTTTTTTTTAATTTGATATAATTTTTTTTCAATTGATATTTTTACAATTCTGGTTACCACATAGACAATTAGCAACTCAATACTAAAGCAGGACTCATAACTAATTATGATTTATATATCAACCATATTTTTTAAGTATCTAATTCAAAGAAAAGTCAAACGACTAACTTTTAAATAGATATTTGTAGCAGAAAACAAATATTGTCAAATGTTTTTATGTTAATTTACATTTAAAATTTTCCAAAATGTCAAAATTAATTTTCCTTCATTTTATTTTAAGCTCATAAATAACTTCCAGTCAAAATGATAACAGAAAAGTACCTACCTGAGATGAATTTGTATATCTTCTTGTGTATAATTCACCAATTTCATATATGTATATATTTTATCTCTCAAACGCGCGACGCACATTAAATTTTCCTGTAAAATATTATTAATATTGCCACTTTTGTTTGTTTTTAGGGTTTCAAATCTTCTCTTCTGCTCAATTTTCAATTTCAGGAAATTACATGCTATTTCGGTTAACCACAATTCAATTAGCTGCCTTAACCAACAACTACCTAACACCAATTGAAATTAATATCTTTTTTATACAAAACAAAAATAAATAATTTATTATTTGCAATTTTCATTTTAACTGTTTCTTATATTATATTTTATGCAAATTTGTGAGATGTATAATTGCTTATTGCGAATAATTTATTCCAAGAAATGTAATATTTGAGAGAGGTATGATGTGTGTAAATTTGTGGAATAATTTGTGGCGTAATTGGTGAGTGAAATGTATTCTTTATTATTTTTTTGTGTAAGGTATTTTCTATACGCCTACGGGTTTAATTGAATTTGAGTAGGTATCTATTAATTGTATGTAAATCATTTAATTTGTTGCAAAATTTTGTAATTATTTTCAGGCTATTAACTAAAAGAAGTGGTTGGTTATAATTAATAATATTAAAAGATCATTTTTTAAATTTAAGTTAAGGTTTGTCTTGATACTTCTAATTTAGATTGAGAACAGAAAAATAAAAATGTCAATTTCAAACCAAACAAACAAAAAAAGTCTATATTTATCTATCTATGGTTTGTTTACCAAATAAACACAGAAAATAAAACTTTTATAAATAATATTAATTAATGGAAAAAAACCATTGAAATTGACTACGTTAACATTTTAATAAGCTGCAAGTTTCAAGCTTTGAATTTAAACAATTTCGGGGTGCTTTTTTTTTATTCAATTCCCAACATTTAAACAAGTGTTTTTTTTTTTGCTGTTTGTGTGCTGATACTTGTAAATCAATAATAATTGTGCAAGTATCAATGACAAATTTGCTTATATTATTGAAACATGAAACAATAATATATAGACTTTTACTATGCTATTCATCCTGTTTAAATAAATTCGATTGTAAATATTTATATTAGTAAAAATAAGATTAAAACAGAAAGTTCTGGCAACTGGGTGAATATCCTAACCAAATTTTAAAATTGGTAAACGACGAATTTTAAATACAAAATTTAAATTATTTAAATTGCCGTAAAATAGACAGAATTGAAAAATTTGCTTTGAATTTTATAAAATTTCCTAAATTTGAATAAGTAATAAATTACTTTCTTGGAAACTATATGAGTTCTTTAACTAAATAAAAGACAAATAAGAATATATTAGCAATAATTATAACCTAGCAGGTTTTCCGTTCTTAAAACAAATAAGTAACCCAAAGTTATTAAATGCATATGAAGAAATGTATATTCATCGTACAAATAATATGAATAAAAACAAATTATTTGAACGATCTTCACTACTTAAATTTTTGAAACCATCAACAACTAAGGACATATTTGAGACAAAATTCTAAAACGCATTTAATAGTTTGGGTTGGAAAATGTATTTTTCGTCGGCTTTTTTGCATTTATTCATTGATCTTATTTTGTATAAGAACCAAATTAAACCAAAATTCATACATTTTTATTTGATATTTTTAAAAATTACTTTAATTTTTTTAAATTTAAAATTTGTATAAATTGATTTTTGTGTAAATTTAAATTTTAAATAATATTCTTAATTTGCTTTTTACATGAAGATGAGAAGAATTCTCGAAAACGTTTGTTAAATAAACAACATTTATATGAAAATATTCTTTTTTTTTTAATTTAATTTAAAATTTAAAATGTTAATATTAGGTAGAAAAATAAAGTTTATGTTCGAAAAATAATAAAATGCATCACTCGATTCAATGATATTGCTTTTAGGTTCATGTTTCTTAAATTAAAAAAAAAACTTTCCACATACAATTTGGCAAATGTATGTATGCATAAAAAGTATACAATTTAATTTCTTTAATTAAGAAGATGCATTTTAATAAAAAAAAATTATTAATATTAGTTTTAAAATAAATTTTTACTTGCGATATATAATACATTAGGGTGTCCGTTATTTCCCAAAGTGATGATTTCGGGGGAGACACCCCCTAGATCGAAAGTTTAGGGCATAAATAAGGGGAATTTAGCAAAAAATTTGTTTTTAGAGGTCATTAACCCGTGCCTCTAGGGTCATACTTTCCCAATACAAATTTGTATGGGAAATTTTTAACTCATACATAAAATTTTTTTTCTATTGAGTTAAATCATATTTTTTTTTAATGTTTGATAATTCTGGTTGGAAAACAGTTACTTTAAAAGATCACATTCAAAATTTCCCTTTAAAAAAATTTTTTATATTTTATTTCGGTTTTTGAAATTATTAGCTGTTTTCGTAGTTTTTGCTTTCACCTATCACACAATTTAAAATGCAGTTTTTTTGGTTTTTAATTCTTTTCAAATATTGCATTCAAAAATTTGTGAATAAATCAAAAATTTCAATTTTTGAAATTTTTTTTGAAATTTTTGCCGTTTTTATACGTTTAAATTTATTTTTCTCGAACTACAAAAGATATATTTACAATATTTTTATTGAATTTTGTTTAAAAATTATTCGCCTAAAAAATTACATAAAAAAAGTTGCAAACAAGAAAGGGTAAAGTATTTAATAATATTTATTTATTATAAAAACGGCAAAAATTTCAAAAAAAAATTTAAAAAATTGAAATTTTTGATTTATTCACAAATTTTTGAATGCAATTTTAAAACCAATAAAACTGCATTTAAAATTGTGTGATAGGTGAAAGCAAAAACTACGAAAACAGCTAATAATTTCAAAAACCGAAATAAAATATAAAAAATTTTTTTAACGGGAAATTTTGAATGTGATCTTTTAAAGTAACTGTTTTCCAGCCAGAATTATCAAACATTAAAAAAAAAATATGATTTAACTCGAGAGAAAAAAAATTTTATGTATGAGTTAAAAATTTCTCATACAAATTTGTATGGGGAAAGTATGACCCTAGAGGCACGGGTTAATGACCTCCAAAAAATTTTTTTTTGCTAAATTCCCCTTATTTAGGCCCTAAACTTTCGATCTAGGGGGTGTCTCCCCCGAAAACATCACTTTGGGAAATAACGGACACCCTAATAATACATAGGTACTTTAGGTATTTTCGGATTCGTAAAAAAAATCCAACTCGAGATAACAATCAGATATATACCAAAAAACTCGGTCCCGCAATTCTGTCTGTCCGTCTGTTTATCTGTCCTTATCTCGACCTTCAGCCTTAATCATTGAAACGATTTACTTCAAACTTGGTAATTAAAAGTTTCTGGTTAGAGGGGAAATTGAAATTTTATATTTTGGAAAATTTTCTCAAAAACTGCTCCAACGATTTTAATCAAAAGTAAGGTCGTAATTTTGAAATTAAAAATATATTTTTTTAGACTGTTGTTAACAATACTTGCCATAGGAGCGTTTTATTGATTTCTGACTTTCTCATAAACAACTTGACGAAAATTTTTATATAGGTGAGAAAAAAGTGAAAAAAACGGCTGTAACATTTTTCAAAAAAAAAAAAAAAATTTTCTTGTTATACGTTTTGAGGCCAAAACCTTTTAAATTTTAAAGAGAAATTTTCGCAACTTCAAACCAAATTTTGTTTAAAGGGAATCCTTTTCAATCCCTCTGGACGTTTTCGTTTTCGTACTATGGTAGGCTCGGAGAGCATGGATTTCGGGACTATTTAGGAACTTATGAGGCTTCATTTAAGGCTAAGAACACTGAAAATAATTTCTTCGGTTGGTAAATGGATTTATTAGGGGGAAAAAAAATAATGCAAAAATAAAAAATTCCAGAAGGATTTCCTCCCTTAAAATAAATGGAATCCGTTTAAACTCTGTTAAAGGACAATGGTAATTTTTGTATGGGAGCTGGCCCTGAGACCAATAACGATGAGTCATATGTCATTGGAAAGGTATTTTTGCGTAGATCAATTGTTTATATGGCGCCAAGACTCAATTCGCTGTGGGGAAAAAGTTATAGCCATAAATGTAGAATATAGTAAAAATAGGTAATAGACAGAGAGACGACCGCCAAATTACTGAGATCATACGGATAAGGGATAAAATTGGTGTCAAATGAAAGATAAGTTGATAAAGAAAATGAAAAAATAGGGTTACCGCTTTTAAAATGGTAACTTCTATGTGGCAACCCTATTTTAAAAGAAATAATGGTATATTACATATCTTTGTAGTATGATCAAATAAGAAAATTTTTTAAATGCCAAACGAAAACTTAGATGGTGAAAAAATTAACAAAATAATATAAGAAATGTTGGCCTTCAAATATGGGAACCCTATTAACGTTAAAAAAAAAAAAAAAAAAAAAAACAAAATCAAAAAATATTTTTTGAACAACAGATTACAATTTTGTATTAACTGAAAGGCTCAACTCTATACCAATCTTTAGCTGACAAAAAGACGAGCAACCTTACGCAAATGTTAAGAAACACAGAAAAACTATTACAAAAAGTATGGAATTTGAAAGAGTTGAAGGTAAGAAGATAACATATTATGATATCAAACATTTTGGCTGTAAAGTATTTCTTAGGATTTCCGTAAGGTTCCCGAGTACTTGATCGTCTTTTTGTCAGCTAAAGATTGGTATAGAGTTGAGCCTTTCAGTGGATACAAAATTGTAATCTGTTGTTCAAAAAATATTTTTTGATTTTGTTTTGTTTTTTTTTTTTTTTTTTTTTTTTTAACGTTAATAGGGTTGCCATATTTGAAGGCCATCATTTCTTATATTATTTTGTTAATTTTTTCACCATCTAAGTTTTCGTTTGGCATTTAAAAAATGTTCTTATTTGATCATACTACAAAGATATGTAATATACCATTATTTCTTTTAAAATAGGGTTGCCACATAGAAGTTACCATTTTAAAAGCGGTCACCCTATTTTTTTTATTTTCTCTATCAACTTATCTTTCATTTGACACCAATTTTATCCCTTATCCGTATGATCTCAGTAATTCGGCGGTCGTTTCTCCGTCTATTACCTATTTTTACTATGTTCTACATTTATGGCTATAACTTTTTCCCCACAGCGAATTGAGTCCTAGCGCCACACTGTTGTCCAAAATGACTTATCTCGTTGCAAAAATCATAACTTTTGAACGGATTGAGGTAGCGGTACAGTTTTTTTTTTAATTTGAAGGAAATTTCCAGGGCTGTTACACCAATGAATTTCAAGAAAATTGTTTTACAGGGTGTTTAGGAATCATCGGCCGAAAACCGATTTTCTTAAAAAAAAAAATATTTAAATTAAAATTGGTATGCCATTTTGTAGAAATCACTAATTCACATCTAAAAAAAGTTCAGATTACACTTTTCCATGATATTACGATTATAGAGAATGCCAAAAAAGTTGGTCCCGGAAGTCCGTCTGTCTGTCTGTCTGTATAAGGATCTACATCCTAAACGGATGGACCGATTGACTTCAAATTTGGTATGTAGCATTTTTTGGAGACCCTCCAGAGGTGTTTTTGGAATTAATTTTTTTGGGCCAAAAATAACGGTACTTGTCATACACCAATTTCAGTAAAGCTGTAATTGCTCAAAAACGGCTCCAACGATTTTGTTTAAAAAATTCAAATGTAAGTTTGAAAACAAGGTCTATCTTCTAATGAAAAAAATTTTTTTGGAAAATCATTATTAACGGTACCTGCCATAGAACGGTTTTTTTTAAATCCGATATTCTCCGAAACGGCTTATTCGATTTCAACGAAACTTTTTTTGAAGAAGCACTTATATAACTCAAATATAAGCCAAAAATAAAATTTCAAAAAAAATAATTTTTGGATTTTTAAAAAAATTTTGAAATTTTTTTTTGAAAAATAAAATTTTCGAAAACGGGACATTGTATTTTTTTGAAATTTTGTTTTTAGATGTGGATAAGTGATTTCTACAAAATGGCATACCAATTTTAATTTAAACATTTTTTTTAAAGAAAATTTGTTCCTTCTGCCTTCATTTTTTTTCAAAGTACAAAATCTCGGCAGTGCGCAAGCATGCGCAGCTAAATATTTTTATTTTGAATCAACAATTGATTGGTACACATACCCTATTCGGCTTAATGAATGGAACCGAATGGATTTTTTACGGTACCTGCCATAAAACCGTTTTTTTTCAAATCCGATATTCTCCAAAACGGCTTATTCGATTTCAACGAAACTTTTTGTGAAGAAGCACTTATATAACTCAAATATAAGCCAAAAATAAAATTTCAAAAAAAATAATTTTTGGATTTTTAAAAAAATTTTGAAATTTTTTTTTGAAAAATAAAATTTTCGAAAACGGGACATTGTATTTTTTTGAAATTTTGTTTTTAAATGTGGATTAGTGATTTCTACAAAATGGCATACCAATTTTAATTTAAACTTTTTTTTTAAAGAAAATCTGTTTTTGGCCGATGATTCCGAAACACCCTGTGAAATAATTTTATTGAAATTCATTGGTATAACAGCCCTAGAAATGTCCTTCAAATAAAAAAAAAAATTGTACCGCTAACTCAATCCGTTCAAAAGTTATGATTTTTGCAACGAGATAAGTCATTTTGGACAACCGTGCGCCATATAAACAATTGATCTACGCAAAAATACCTTCCCAATGACATATGACTCATCGTTATTGGTCTCAGGGCCAAAATTACCATTCTCCTTTAATGTGAACTTCATTTCATTTTAGTAAGAATTTTCTTAAAAAAAGAAACACTCTAAGGACCTACCTACCTGTATTGCAATTTGCAAGTAAAGAGATTTAGGAAATTAAATAAAAAAAAATTGCCGTGTTGCACAAAAACAATTAAGAGGTTTTTTTTACAATTTTGCTATAGTTGATTAAGAAGATAATTTTCAAAAAACAAAAAAAAAAAAAAATAGTTCTGAAAAAATCATTTTAAAACCGTTTTAAGCTTTTTACCTCCGCTTTGATCTTTTAAGTAAAATAAGAGTTAAAATTGTAATGAAAAATGTATGTTAAAATTCAATTTTTTTTTTTTTTAAAAGTGCAAAAACAATAAACTTGTCATTTAAAATAACAAATTTGTACTTTAAAATGGTTTTGACCTCCAAATGAAGTAGGTATCGCATTTTATTGCTTGCTTGAATTTTAAGATTTTATTTTGAAAAAATTAAAAAAAAAAAATCATGATATGAATTTTTTTAAGAAACTATTAATCGACATAGAAAAACCAAATTAAAAAAAAAAATTCAAAAATTGATAAGATAAAAATTACATTAGGTTAAAGATCCGAAAGTAGTTTTTTCTTGAGAATTTTGCCTTATTTTTAAATATTACAGTTACTAAAACGCTACTGTATAAATTTATATGGTATACAATTTTTTCGTTTACGAGAAAGTCAGAAATTACGAAAACAGAATTGAAGGATCCATTTTTTTTTAAATCTTTCAAAACCAGTAAATTTTCATTCATTATGGTTTAAGTTTAAGACTTGAAAACAATTCATTATTTGTAAATCGCTAGTTATCCATATTGTATTTAAATGGAACCATTGAGATTATAAATGAAATTTTCGTCAAAGCATCAATAGCCATAATAATTTGTACCATAAAAAAAAACAAATTATGGAAATCAGGTAACATCATGCTTTTGTACAAAAAGGTATCATTTATTAAATTATAACAATTTAACACTACAGTACACAATTGCAATTCTATATATAAATAACAAATAATTATCTAAATTATCCAAAATGATAATTTCGAACAAACTATTCAAATTTATGATAATGAACTCTGAAATCATTAGGTTTTTAATAATTGTTTTTATTGTTATATAAGTGTGAAAATAAGTATAGTTTAATTGTTTTTTTTTTGTCATTGCACTTTATGTGTTTTCAACCGTAAATCTATATAATAATGATATGTTTTTCTTGTTTTTTTTTTTTAATTTTTAATATGTTTGAAATGGTAAAAAAGGATCAAATTTAAGGAATAATTAGTTTAATAAAATTAAAAATTAATCTAGTACTTTTTTCGAGAAAAATAAAGAAAACAATATTAAGTCACTCGGGCGTATACGTAACATAATTTAATCAATCTCTTAGAAAACGTACGTTGGTCAGAGTATTCTTCACAGAGTTATATTTATTGACAGTGGGAAAGTTATTAAGTTAAAAAAGAAAAATAAGAGGTAGCACCTAGTTAAAATAACCTTTTAAAAGAATTGAGTGGGCCACATTCTTTTATTTATTGCACATTTCATGTTTGATCGCATAAATGTGATTTTTAATTAAAATAAATGTATCTATTTGTTTTTACTTTCAAAGCTTGACCTTAAAAGTCCTATTCATTATAAACTTAATAGATTATTTACTTAAGATTTAAAAACATATTCAAGTTTATCTCTCTAACTAATTAAGTTTTTCTTATGACAAGAATGATAGTGATATATTAATTATCTTTTTTTTTCTATTAAAATATTTTTCAACAACAAGATGTTATTTTTTTGTGTTGTTTTGATAATCCACAATGAAGTAAAAAAAAAGATACAAAAGCTCACGTCAAGATGTTTTTGTTATTGTTTGTATAAGGTAAAATACAAAAAAAAAAAACCCTACATACCTTTCCTACGTTATAATCATTCTTTACCCTATTCAAATAGTGATGTGATATTTTTGCGTGTTTTGTTGCGTGATAGAAGATACTAGTATCTACCCAAATTAAGACGTCAGAGAGGCATAATTCAGGAAAACCTTTTTCTCGTTTTCATTCATGTCTTTTCATCTAAAGATTGAAATCAAGCATTTTCATATTTTTTTTTGTGTTCATTTTAGTCTTGTTGTGAAAGAAAAATGAATCTATCATCTTTTT
This sequence comes from Episyrphus balteatus, assembly GCF_945859705.1. Taxonomy (NCBI): domain Eukaryota; kingdom Metazoa; phylum Arthropoda; class Insecta; order Diptera; family Syrphidae; genus Episyrphus; species Episyrphus balteatus. The sequence continues at coordinate 150,833,584 of NC_079134.1, read as the reverse complement.
TTTTTTTGGTTCCCTCCCGAAATATTATCTTCTATCATGAATGAGAAAATTTCTGTTAAGTTATATGAGCTATAGATATATTGTTAATGTTAATTCAAATATGAAAAAAAAAAAAAAAAAAAAAAAGAGTGTGTGTACACATGTACACGCGACTGAAGTTATACTTCTCATTCAGTATATATAAATGAATTTCATTTGATATTTTTAATTTCTATTATTAAATTAATTAATCCACACTTCGTTTTTTTACATTTTTATTTATGAACAATAATAGTACAGGAAAGTTAGTAAAAAAACAAGCATATTGTGGAACGAAATATAGGACGGCTGAATTTTTCAAATCTGAAAGAGGGACACTAGAAAAGCTTAAGTCCTGGTTTTCGGGACGCCACCCCCCTGGCGAAATCCGCCATTTTGGAAAACGCGAATCGCTCTATATATCCAAAACTATTTATCCTAGAGAAATGATTTTTGGACCAAAGTTCTTTGAAATTTAATTATCTTTTTCTTTGTAATACATTATTCTTCTGAGCGGCCAATAGTTTTAAGGTTATGTTGTTTTAATTTATTTTTTTTTCGGTTTTTTTAAGATTTTATCATTCCCGGTATTAGTTACATAAATTTTAATAATGTTAAAGTTATAGACCATCAAATTTCCAATAATTTGGTATATTTTTGAAAGTCATGCGATGTAGAAGTCGAAAGTTATTGATCTGAAAACTATAGTCTAAGTACAGGAAAGTTAAAGTTAGTTGAGAGGATACATTGATTTTTATTTGGAAAGTATAATGAAATATGAAGATATTTTAAACTTTTATAAAACACCATAGCTTAAGTTGTTTGTTTCTAGTTATTAATGGAATTATTTTAACACATAGATATTTTTATAAATAAGACAGATAATTTTTCGTGATCTTTTCTCTTAGTGTTTTTGATAGTAAATATATTTCTATTTTTTTAGTAAAATATTTATTTTTTTATCATAAAAAAAAATTCCGGTACAATCCGGTTTTTCGACTTTTTTTAAAATTCCGAGAAAATCAGTTTTGAAAGTTGGGATAAATTTTTTTTTCGAAAAATCCCCGAATCTTTAAACGCTCCTGGAAGTTAAACCGCTTGAGAGTAATTTTTGGGAGTGATGCCAAATGATAGCTTGTGTCATGGGCCTACGCTTTGCACATTGTCAGATTTTTAAAAAATCGCCTTCCATGTTAAACCGCCACATCATGCCTATTTTTTCAGAATCGTGCCTATTTTTTTTTTACTTTTAAGTTCTCCCGGTTTGAGAACGCGTGGACCTACAGGGATGAGAGTTGTACCCAAATGTAGGTTAGAGTCCCCGCTACCTTTTGGCATCAAACAAATTTTTTTCATTTTTTTCAAAATTCCGAGATATAGGCGTTGGAACGCTTTGATCTAGAGACAGGGGAGTGGTGCCATATGAAAGCTTATATTCTCAGCTACCCGATAGTGGTATAATCCGGTTTTTCGACTTTTTTTAAAATTCCGAGAAAATCAGTTTTGAAAGTTGGGGTAAATTTTTTTTTCGAAAAATCCCAGAATCTTTAAACGCTCCTGGAAGCTTAACCGCTTGAGAGTAATTTTTGGGAGTGATGCCAAATGATAGCTTGTGTCATGGGCCTACGCTTTGCACATTGTCAGATTTTTTAAAAATCGCCTTCCATGTTAAACCGCCACATCATGCCTATTTTTTCAGAATCGTGCCTATTTTTTTTTTTACTTTTAAGTTCTCCCGGTTTGAGAACGCGTGGACCTACAGGGATGAGAGTTGTACCCAAATGTAGGTTAGAGTCCCCGCTACCTTTTGGCATCAAAAAAATTTTTTTCATTTTTTTCAAAATTCCGAGATATAGGCGTTGGAAGTTGGGGCGCTCACTTTCAGCTCAGCTCACTTTCAACTCAGCTCAAATGAGCTAAGCTATGGTACCTAGCTCAAATTTGAGCTGAGCTGTGAGCTGAGCTGAAATGTGAGCTTTTTGCAACCCTGGCAACTTGCCACATGAAAATTACCACATGCAACTTGCCACACGCAACTTGCCACATGCAACTTGCCACACGCAACTTGCCACATACAACTTGCCACATGCAACTTGCCACATGCAACTTGCCACATACGACTTGCCACATGCAACTTGCCACATGAAACATGTAACTTGCAACGTGTTGTGTGTTTTATGTTTGCCGTACTGCGGCGTACTGCATTTTTAAATACTAAAGTACTGCCTACTCTAAAGGTGAAACGACAGCCCTGCTACCCAGGGTGATCGCGTCATAATCCCTTTGACATTCTTGTCAAAAAGTAAATTTTCATACCCACCCTCCCATAAGAAGTATAACTTCAATAAATATAAAGCCTGTCAAGATGAGACGCACACAAAGCCCTTCATTAGGAGTTGTAAATTTGTTTATCTTGTAGATTTACTCGCAGTTAATTTGTTTATTTTGTTAAATGGCCTTGAATTGGGAGGAAATTATTCATAAAGTGTCATGTTATTTTATTTTAGTTTTTTTTTTTCTCTCTTTTTGTATAATAAATGTAGTTAGATTATATGATAAAGAAATCATTCTCAATAAAAGATGTCATAAAAATATTTGAATTAATAAATAAATTGTTATTTGTTTAACTGTTGATTGTGAGAAAGGGTGTTGCAATTTTTTCTAAGGAAAAATGAGCATTCATGAGAACTCAAGAAGCAATAATGATGCAGAGTGGATTGAAATGGGGGATATTTACCATTTAAACAGTTGATTGATATAAATTCTGAAAACAAGATCGTATTTAATTGAATTTTTTTTTTTTACAAAAATTTGATTCAATGTAAATAACTTTACATATTATGGGTAAAAACTTTGAATATTAAAATACTTTGGGGATATTAAAATAATTGCAACTGAGTGTATAATTATATTAAGTTATTTCATGCAAGTCATATTAAAAAAAAGTACTTTTTGTATTGGAATTTTCAAAAATTAAAACAAATTCCATGTTTACAATTTTGATTCGTTCATGTTCATTCTTGTGGTGCATCAGTTCCTGGAAAATGTTTTAACTTTTTTATTACCTTTTTTTGGTGGATCACCGAAGTGGTTTTTGTTTACTCTTTACAATGAATATATTAAAAGAATTTAAATGTGATGTTGATTCATGCTTATTTTAAAACTATGAGATAATGTTTAACTATTAAACAGATGCGAATGTTTGTGCGACTGTTATTTTGGGCCCATAATTATCGATAATTTTCCAAGAAATTTACAAACAATTAAAAAAGTTAATTGTTGTATATCCTTTCGTTTTATTTTTATTGTTTTTAAGAACACGGCAATTAATGGATTATTTTCCAAAAAATATTTCAAGGTTTTGATCACAACCAACCAGTGTTGTAAAAGTCAAGACCAAAAATATTCAAAATTGTAGGAAATTTGACGAATATTTAAAAAAAATTTAATACACACATTTTGCATTGAATTTTTTTTTTCAATGTATAAAATTTGTATTTTTAATGTAAATATTTTTCTTAATTATTGTGTATATTAACACTGGTTCCAAATCAGGAAAAAAAAATGCTCTAATTTTTTCAAATTTTCATTCCTATCCCTTCCTGACCCTATTTCATTAAGGGGTAATAACACCTTGTAAACCACGAAATCGAGCGTCATTTTCATCACCGTATAAAACAAAGAAGAAATATTATTTTCTTTTGGTGTTTGTTTAGTTTAATTAAGTATATTAATAGGTAACAGAATAGGCTAATGTTAAATTTTTTAATGATGTAATGGCGGTGTAGTTCAGGACGATAGTAAAATCCTGTGCTCCCATCGGGCGACCAGCTAACTCCTACACTTTTTAACCGATTGGGCTGAAATTTTGTGTGGAGCTTAAAAATACTATTCCCTAGTGAAGTACGTAGGATTTTTTTGAAATATTAAAATTTAACGATTTTATGGTCTTTTTTTCAACGAATTTTGTTTTTGGAATGAAATAATTTTTTCAAACTAATGCCATTTCTTTAAAAATTAATACTTTAAAAAAATCCTACTTACTTCACTAGGGAATAGTATTTTTAAGCTCCACACAAAATTTCAGCCCGATCGGTTAAAAACTGTAGGAGTTAATTGGTCGACCGATGGGAGCAGAGGATTTTAATATCATCCTGAAATACACCGCCATTTAAAAAATTTCACATCATTAAAAAATTTAATATTAGCCTATTCTGTTACCTATTAATAGACTTAATTAAACTAAACAAACACCAAAAGAAAATAATATTTCTTCTTTGTTTTATACGCTGATGAATATGACGCTCGATTTCATGGTTTACAAGGTGTTATTACCCCTTAAGAAGTTTATACACTGAGGGAAAAAAAAGCAACGTAAAATGTAAAATGTGCAACGTTGATTTGAAGTTGAAAAAATTAACATGAAACTTCTTCAAAATAAAATTGAAATAACGTAAGAAGTTTTTTTATTTTTGTCGGACTTCAGCTTTTGTTGCATTTTATCACTCTAAATTTCAACAGTGAGATAGCACGTTGTAGGTTCGATCCCCAGCGGCTGCCCATTTTTTCTTTTTTTTTTATAAATTGATGCTTTTTTTAAAAGTTGAAACAACTTTGATTTAAAGATGTTTTATAACGGCAAACCACTTTAAACTAACGATGTTCTAAATGTTTTAGTCTTCAACGAAAAATCATTCCGAAAAATAGTTGAATCAACGTGGTTTTCGTTGATTTTAAGTTGTTTTTTCCGTCAGTGTACGTATGAATGATCAAACATCCAACATTTACCCAACACTGGACACAGAATATGGCCCCTGCTCTAGTAACTTCTTATCAAAATAGGGACAGGAAAGGTTAGATATAAAAATATGAAAAAAATAGGGTTTTTTTTCCTGATTTGGAACCAATCTAGGGGGCGTGCGTAGTCGCACTCAATTTTCGCAAAAGAGTAAAATAAGAACCACCCTAATATATATAATATAAAGAAGAGCGGTCAAATTAGATTAGACGAAAATAAGGGTTAATCTTGGAATCAAACTTCTAGCTCTTGGAAGGTAAAAATGGAAGTCAATTTGCTTCAATTACATTTCTTCACCAGGGCCCTATTTCACCAACTTACAAATTTGTAATTACAAGTAATTTTCACAATATTTGTGAAAAAATCGAGAAATTCTGTTTCACCAGTTTCTTGTGATCACAAAATTGTACTTGTAATCTACAATTTTAAATTTGTGAAAAAATCCATTTTCTGTTTCACCGAAACTTGTATTTTACAAGTAACAAATTTGTGAGCTTTCAAGTTTCTTGTGGGTTTCTGTTTCACAAAAAAAAAAAAAGTTACAAGTTTCTGTTTATTTGTGAAAATTTTCTACAAGAGTCAAGACGTATGTCATTTTTGTTACAAGTTTGTAAAAACCGTATTTAGCGTGATTAAAGTGTTTAAAATGGCTTTACGCCGATGGCCATTATTATTATTTTAATAAAAGCTATATATTATTATTATTCAAGGTTGTAAAAATACATTTGAAATTTAAAAATATATCATTTATTGCAAGTAAAAAAATTTCATAGTGAAAAAAAAAATTGCCTTAAAAAAAATTTTTATATATTTTTCAGTTGCAATTACATTTTTTTAAAGCAAATTTTTTTGTTTGCAATAAATATTTTCTTAAGGCGTTTTTTTATTTGTAATAAATATTTTTTTTTTTTTTGAATTTGTAATGGAAAACAAATGCTTTAGAAATTGGTACCTATAGCATTTGTGCTTCAAATCGAATGAAAACATCACAAAATATCTGTTTAAAAAATTTTCCTGATCGCTATAACCTGCCTCTAAAGTATGTAAAAATTCGTTCTCTTTTGATCAAAGAGGCTTGTTTTTTTTCTCATATTTGTAGTTCTTCATTCCTTAAATTATTTTATTAATTTTCCTCAATCTTTACAATTTTATTATTTTACCCTATTTGTTTTACTTATATAAATCCATGGATGTCATGATAAAATAATATATATAAAAATAATCTAGCAATACAAAAATCTTAATATATATTTACAATTTAGTTTGGCTTTTAAAAAATGTTGTTATTTGATTTAACAACTAAGATATGACAGTATTAGTTATTTGAGAATTTTTCGTTTAAAATAGGGTTGCTTAAGTTTTAAAAATGGCAATCCTATTTTTTCATATTCAATATCAACTTAGTTTTCATTTGAAAACAATTTTAACCTCTGTCTTTACGAGTTAAGTAACTCAACGGTCACCGCTTAGACTTTAAAGAGCTTTACAAGTTTGTGAGATAAACTTGTTGCTTACAAGAAAAAAATATATTTGGTGAAACGATAATTCTACAAACTTGTGGTTTTCAAAAGTTAGTTGTAATTTTTTTTTGTCGATAATCACAAATTTGTGAAATACTTATTTGTACTTTGTGAAACAGAATTCCATTGTACAAATTTGTACTTGTGATCCACAAGTTACAAATTTGTGCTTGTAACTTGTAGTTGGTGAAATAGGGCCCAGGTTGTAACGTCTAAGAACTCGAATTAAGAAGACCATCAACCAATAAGTGAAATTTAAAAAAAAAAATACTTATTTGTCAAAAGACAAAATGGGTACATACTTCGAAAAATTTAGAAATTAGCTAAAACTCTATGTCCTTAAAACGAGATCTAAATTTTTTAAAATTCAAAAAACAATTTTAAGCCGAATTCTTATAATTTAAAAATGCATTTTTTTAAAATGAGATCTAAAGGAAACTCGAAAGTTAAAAATACAAAATTTTAAATATTTTAAAATGCCAAAGAAGAGATTTATTCTTAACTAATGATATGTATTTTTCCAATCCATTAAAGACATGAGTTCCGAAAATTTCGGAATCAGACTTATGCTTTTTGGTTTTCACTATTTAGTAACTTCAATACCAAATTAGTACATTTTTAAAATTAATTTTGATTAGCTGTCTTTTAACGTCACAATCTCTTAATCGATTGAAACTGCTTCGGTGATTCTAAGAAGGCATATTTTAATCTTTAAAATTGAATAATCTTGGATTATAATCGCATACAATTTGTTAAAAAATAATATAACTGAAGTTTGAAGGATCTTCAACTGTTTGCTGTTTAACATTTATTGAAACATTATTTAAGAGTAAAAAATTCCCGAAGGAACAAGTCAAATTCTACAATTTTTTAAATGTTTTTGATTTTTTTTTAGTTTTCTATAAAATTTTTAGAAACTTTCCATTCATCTAGTGCCTGTGGTCCTCTGGCTATCTTCCCATTTTACAATTTTCAACAAAGAAACATAGTTTTTAATGCAAGAATTGTTCGTCAAAAGTCTCAGAGTTATCAAGATTAAAATCGATTTTTACCGACTTCCAAAAAGGAGGTATTCAATTCGTGAGTATTTTTTTTGTTTTTTTTTTTGTTTGTCACCTCATAACTTTGGACTGAGTGAACCAATTTTGATAATTCTTTTTGTGTTGGAATATTGGTGCCTGTGTGGTCCCATTTTAATTTTGTTCAGTTCTATTAGAAAAACCACATATTATTTATTAAAATAATAAACGGATTGTTACCTTATGTATAACTGACAAACTAGCTAAAATAACAAGATCTTAAAAAACTCATTATAACAAGTTTTTCAAGCAATACAAATTTTTTTAAATATTATAATTTGGATGTTTTATTAAAATCCTTGAAAGCATATAATAATTAAATATCCAACTAAATCAAAATTAAGAAAAAAAATAATTATTCAAATAGTTTAAATGCTTTCAAATAAATGAAAGTTCCTGCAAACGATAAATGCACAACTTTGTAAATATACCTATATTTTTTTTTTTTAATAGTAAATAATTTATTCACTCACTTTATCTTCTAAAGCATAAACAATTATTGTTTACCTTGATTAGTTTGACATTATAAACAAAAACAAAAGAAACACAAAACAAAAAATGCTTTCTGATAGTCTCATAAATAATAATAAAAAAATATTTTTTTGCTGAATCAACTTTAAAAAATTTATTATTACTAAGCAAAATCTGTTAAAGTATCTATGTGAACAGAACAGAGTGAAAAAAAAGATACTTTCAAGAACTTGCATTTCAATTGATGAAACTTTGTATATAAAAAGTCTATCTATACATCATGATGGCTACTATGGAGCTATCTACACTATGTACCTTCTCTTTGGCACCATCTAGCTACAGCTGATGATTGAATTAAAAATGCAATTAAATGGTCTGGCACTCTCTTGCAATCAAGTTGAAATTAAGTATTAATTAGTAACTTACCCGGGAGGAATTAAATCGATATAAATTCCCTGTTGTACAACACTGCACTATGCAACACCAGACGAGAAATCCAATCCAATCAATGAGTACGTTTATTTGTTTACTTTTTTTTTTTGTTCTTATTTTTTGTTAAATAAATTAATTTCGATTAACCAGTTGTTATTAATGATGGCGATAGTGTAGTTCTAGAGATACTTTTTTTTCAATTTCTTTCTCTCTCTCTTTTTTTTATAAAAAAAAATTAAGTTACACCACTTCCTTATGTACGCCACACTTAATTAACAACTCTCATGGACATTATAAATAAATCGACCGACTTTTTAAATAAATATTTCGCTCTAAAAAAAAGGAGGAAAAAGAATTCATAACACTTTTTTTTGTGCAGAAACAAAAACCACAAAAAAAGAACTTTAAAAAAAGATACACTCTCTTAAAGTTGAGTATCTAGAACTATGTGCGCGACGCGCCAAAATGCATTTCTCCTTAAAAAAAAAAAAAAAAACCAGCTAAAGAGGAAACTCAAGTGGAAATAACAACCGGCCCGGTTGGTTGGTCAGTTAGCCACTTTATGTCTGCGAAAGTCCAAACTCCAAAGAGAATAAACAAAAATATACATATAAAAAAAAACGAACCAAAAAAGTCGTTGCACTCGCGGGAGTATGTATATTTCTATCTATCTTTGTGTAACTATGAACTTCAACTAAATGCGCTTATGAATTCCAAGCACAAAAATGTATCTTTCTGCATTTGGTTATGGTAACGTTGTTAGTAACGACGGTTTCGTGTTTCAGTCAAGATTTGGCTGATTTCTGCATTTCAACGAGAATTTATATAGAATTTAACTAAAGTCGTTATCTTTTCAAGAAAGATAGTTTTTTGATGGAATATTATCTTTTATCTTTTTATAGTTTATAGCCAGCACTATCTTTACAAGAATTTTGTATCATTTATCTTTTATCTTCTTTTTTTTTTAGAGGAAGATCAGATTAACTTTTTTTGTTTATATTTTATCTTTAATGTTTACAGACACTATATAAAGCCGATAGATACACTGCTGCAACAGCTAAAACGCGAGAATAATTTTAATCAATGTTTTCACCCATTAAGGGTGCTTGGTTGAATGTACCGATCGCACGTTGAGAAAATATTCAACCGAGACAGAAAAACGCAGACGACCCACAAAAACCATTGCCAACAAAGAAAAACAAACCTACGAGAGAGAGTTAGTTACAGAGAGAGAGAGAGAGAGAGAGAGAATAAAAGAGAGGAAGCTCTGTTTGTTTTGAATTGAGAATATACCTTTAACTTCAGTTGATGTTTTGTGTGGGATCCCCACTAAAAAATAAAGCCCCCCCCCCAAACTGAGGTAGTATACAATTTAACGGTGTGCAATCATACTTAGGTTTTAGTTGGAATTTAATTGAATGAATATATATTTTTTTTTTTTGAAGAGTGTTTAAAATAAAAGAGCTTTCAAGAGAGAGATATGGAGCTTTTTTTTTGACATTTACTAAAATTGTTTTTGTTTGATTTTTTTTTTGGTTTGTTAACAACCGGATCTTTTGTATGCATTTTTGACGTTATTTGGTTTTTAAATTTGAATTTTTACGGTAAATTATAATTAAGTAAATATTTTGCTTGACGTAATAGTTGCAACGGTGCATTTTTGGAATGCATTGAATAATTTTTTTTATAATTTAGTTTTTCTTTTTTTGTTTTTTTATTGTTGTTATAAAACAAAACTGATAAATAGTAGGTATAATAAAATAATTTGATTAAAGTCTGTATAAACATTGAAAAAAAAGGGTTTTGATTGTTTATGATGCCAATTATAAGAAAGAAAATGGCAGAAATTACCTCTAAAATTGGATTAAGACATGAAGACTTTGTTTTATGGAAGAATATAGTTTGTAGATTAACCCAAAATCAGAACGTCCATGTTAAATTTCAACTAAGCACTATCTATATTGATAATGATGAATAGAGGTAACTAGTTTTACTCTTTGTTTAGCAAAAAACAGTTAAACAACAAATAAAAAAAAAAAAAAAATAGTGCACATACGCCACAGTGACCACTTGAATTAACATTTTGGAATTTGATACAGAATTTTCAAATGTTGTAACATCAGCATTTTTTTAAAATAAAAATAATCAAACCAATCAATGACTCAGTTGCCATAATCAATGGCAAAACGTCAAATCAACAACTGCAATTTTTTTTTAAATGACATATTTAACTTTTTTTTTTATAATCATTTTTATCAAAAAACAACACCGACTTCCATGGATCAAAACTGGGTTTAATTTTTTTTCTAATAGTTTCTATGGTAATAACTGAACGAAATTGAAATGGGACCACACTGCAGGCACCAGCTTTCCAATACAGAAAGAATTATCAATTTTGGTTCACTTAGTCCAAAGTTATGAGGTAACAAACATTAAAAAAAAAATCATGTGTGTGAATTACGCGGTAGAATTGAAACCTTAAAAAATATTTTTTCTTGAAAAAAAAAACCGAAAATATATAACTTTTTTTTTGTTTTATCACCTTTAAATCCATTTTTTATGACAACTTACAATAAATTTTGTATCATCAAAAAGCTTATTGTTTCAGCTCGAAATATTATATATATATCTACAATAACCTAATCAGTTTTCTCAAAAAAAAAGCAGACAAAAATAATTCTTTTTTCTCTTGAACCTATAATAAATTTTATATCATGAATTTTATTATTTCATCTTTTAAATGACGCTTCAATCATATTTCTATGATGCCTGTAAAAAAAGTAAGAATACCATGTCGAAATTTCAAACTGAGATTACGGTACTTCCTACACTGGTGACTGATCATCGGCAACAGATCTCCACAGGTGTTTTGATGAACTTTTCAAATTTTTTTAATTTAAGATTGTGTAACTTATAGAATGCGTACCGTTATGTGTGGTATATTAATATCAAATGAAAGGTAATATTATCGGCAAGCGTATTAACGTTAAATCAAATTTGTAAGTGCTCTTGATCAAAAGATATAACGTATTTAGTAAAAGATTATATTTTCACCGTTATCTGAGGATTTTGAATATGAAATTGATTGAAACTTTGTACAATGATAGTTTATTGTATTACCTATCTACAATATAAATTTAATTTATCTATCTATTAAAACCAAAAACTTATAATCAATTGATTTTTCGTGTCGCTTTTTTGTTTCATCTTGTTGCAAATCACTACGATACTAAAGAAGTTTTCACTTCAAAAAAAAAAAAAAAAAAAAAAAAAAATACAGACGAATTGAATACCTGTGTTTTTATTTATAAGAAAAGACTTATATGTATTAGTATTTGTCTAAAACTTTAAAAAAGTTCACAAGGTTAAACTGTTTTATAAAAAGAAAAAAAAAAAAAACTGGAATCAAATTACGGCACACGATTACGATCATACGTTAACGTTTTGACTATTTTTGTCTCTATTTAATTATTAGAAAACGATAGGGACACATAGCAACCATTCGTAAACGAACGTATGTCGTAATTCGACCCCTGATTTTAGTGAGTAAAAACCTGTCAAAAAAAAAAAACTATTGAAAAAATGTTCCACATACGCCACAGTGACCGTTTAAATTTTTTTTAAAGTTGTTACCGCTGTAACAAAATATGAAACAAATAGGGCTTTGTTAAGCATTTGAAATTTTACTTTTGATATCTCTGTCATTTTAAATAAAATTTATAATGGTGTTATATGCTGATTCCTGTTGAAAATGCAAGCAGATAGCTTTGTTTGTGGTAGCTTATTTTTCATGATGGATAGAATGAGGAAACATAATGTTAATAATAATAATAATCTTGTGTTAATGAATTTGCTTACTGTTCGTATGAGATCCAAAATTGGAATAGAAGTTACTTTTTATGAAATATATTAACTATAGGTATGTTGCTATAGAAGCATGCTCCATGCTCATATAACATTGAAATTCCCTTTAAACATGCACTGATCTGAAATATTGGCACGCAACTATAAGCAAAACACGCAAAAATCATCAATGTTTGGGTAGAAAAATGCACAATGGGAAATAAAAGGGCATTGAAATTATAATCAATCGAAACTTTTTGCAAAGACTAATAATGTTTAGATAACCATAATTGTTCTACTATGAGATAATTATCAGCAAACGGTACTCGTTGGTCGATAATAGTCAACCGAAATTACAAAATCATAATTTAAAAGGAGAATGGGCATATTGGACGTTTGGCGGCCAGTAATGAAATTGGTATCAAATGAAAGAACTATAACGTAAGAAAAATTTTTACTATGGCCGTTTCGTTGTATTGCATTTGGAATGGAAGATATTGCAATATTAGTGTTGTTAATGCATCGAGCAATATGCGAAGGGCAAATTGAATTGCTATTTTAATTAAATTATGAAATATGATTTTATGTCATTTTTTTTATGATTTAAAACCTCAATCTTGAATATCCGACCAATGGAACTCAAAATATAAGCTTTTTAAGCCAACCACTTCAAGATTTTGTTTTTGAGTTTTCAAAAGGAAAAAACAATCAAAAAATTGAAAAAAAAATCTTAAAATAGACTCAAAATTGATGTTTTAAAAGGCCAATATTTTGGGTTCTATTGGTTGGATATCCAAGATAAAGGGCTTCAGACTCAGGGAAAATGACAGATTATCATATCTTGCACTTAAAATACACGTTCAATTATAAACATTGAGACAATTTGCATTAACTTTTAAATGCAAAAATGCATTTTATCCGTTTGTGAAGAACATTAGAAGGATAAAACTTCTGCACAATGTATGTAAGACTTAACTACATCAAAAAATAACAAAATCGTTCTTGGCCGCGGAACGTCCAAGTTTCATACAAAATTGCCCATTCTCCTTTAGTTTAAAGTTACAAAAACATTAACTGTTCCTTCTTGAGGGACTTTTTAAAAAAAAAAAAAATAATTAATTTATGTCACACATGTTTTTATTTGAGTCCTGAAGAAGAGCTTAAGCATACCCAAAACGTCGACTGGTATTGTATAAATAGGATCATTAAAAAAGACTTATAAGTTATAGCCCACAAAAAAGAAGAATTTATTTTACGAAAACATTTCTTAAAATAGTTTTGACCTTCAAACGAAGTATGCCATTTAATTTTTTGTGTAAACAAAATTAAGTATGAATTTTTTATTTTTTAAATATATTTTTTTATATAAAAATAAAAAAAATGGATGCCATTAAAAAGGGAAATATTAATCGACACATTAAAACAAAGTTTCAATAAAATTCATTCAACCGTTTTCAAAAATGAAAATAATTCTTAAATTTTCCATACGAGTTACAAAACGTTCTTGAACAAATTTTTTTAATGAAAACGAACAAGTTTATGAGAAAGACAGACATCTTCTCGAATTTAACATTGAAATGCAAAAATTTGTATACATATTTCGTACCTCTACAAAATAGCTTTTGTTCTTTTTTTTTTTTTTTAATGCAAACTTACTTTTCATTGATCTATCGCTTTATTAATACTGCCACTCAAAGAAATTATGGAACCAAAAACAATCTTTTTAAGCTTTTTATTTTTAATAGTGTAAATGTTATCGAAGAGTGGTTTGCTAAAACTTTGTATATGAGTACTTATTTTTGATTTAAGCACTTTTACTGAAAAAAAATAATATTTTTTCAAGAATTTGGTGAAAGTTAAAATTTTAATTTTAAGTTCCTTATTAAACAAATGTTGTCAAATATTTAGACTATAATTAAAACTGTAAACTGACTTGAGGATATTTTTATTTCACATCAGGTTTTTGCCTATATTGCTTTGGTGGATAGAAATTAACTTTTACTTTGATAACTAATCAAAATTTAACCTGTTAACCTGATCGTGATATATAAAATGTAGTTTTCGTTTGCCCATCTCGTCAGGTTTTCGAAATAACCTCAATTCTATAAAAAGTTCCCTTGCAGCAAATTAATTGCTTTAACCGTTAAGAAGGCATTCGTATCAAAACCAATGCCAAAACGATTATCTTCTAAACGGTTAAAGCAATTAATTTGCTGCAAGGGAACTTTTTATAGAACGTTTAAGTCACTACAAGAAAACATCTTGCTAATTTGAAAATATTGGATTTTCAGTGAATTAGAAAATTTTGAAATTGAAAATTGATTTTTTTCACGATTTAAATCGTGAATAACTTCTTTAGAACTCAATTTAGGGAAAATTACTACGAGACCTTTTTTGTAGAGAATTAAATTTCCTATAAGAATCTGTCGTGGTTTTATTTTTCTATTCACTTATTTGCTCATCACAAAATTCCAAAGTGAAACAGTCAAATTGAAAAAAAAACACTTCGATTTAAAAAGCTTAATTACTCGAATACGGCTCGTCTGATGAAAATTTTCAATTTGATCTTTTTTGTAGGAAATTTAATTTTATATAAGAAAAAATGAACAGAAATTTTTTTTACTTTGATCGTCTAGCAGTTCTGTTGTAAAACATCATATCACGTATAAAAATAAAAAACACCGATGATAACCCTCTTAAAATTTTTTTTAACGGCTCAAATTTTCACCAATTTTTTTTTTCATCATCCTGAACAAGATTTTCGAAGTAACTTTCAAAAAAAAAAAAATATTTTTTTTTTTTGGCCCAGTCTAGTGTATATATATTTTTTACTTGCGATATAGGTACCTACTATATATCAAGTTATGCATTCGTACAAAAAAAAAGTTGAGATAACATTATTCCATGACATTACGATGGTAGACAATGCCAAAAAAGTGGGTCCCGGAAGTCCGTCTGTCTGTCTGTCTGTATAAGGAGCTACATCCTAAACGGATGAACCGATTAATGTCAAACTTGGTATGTAGCGTTATTTGGCGACTCTCCAGAGGGGTTTTTGGAATTAATTTTTTTGGACCAAAAATAACGGTACCTGTCATATACCGATTTTAGTAAAATTGAAATATCTCGAAAACGGCTCCAACGATTTTGTTTAAAAAATTCAAATGTTAGTTTTAAGTTAAGGTCTATCTTTCAATGAAAAAATTTTTTTTGGAAAATCATTATTAACGGTACCTGCCATAGAACGGTTTTTTTCAAATCCAATTATCTCCGAAACCGCTTATTCGATTTCAACGAATTCAGGAAGCATTTATACAATTTTAATATAAACCAAAAATAAAATTTCCAAAAAAATAATTTTTGGATTTTTAAAAAAAATTTGAAATTTTTCTTTTGAAAAATCAAATTTTCGAAAACGGGACATTGAATTTTTTTGAAATTTTGTTTTTAGATGTTGATTAGTGATTTCTACAAAATGGCATACCAATTTTATTTTAAAACTTTTTTTCCAAAAAATCATTTATAAAAAATTAGTTTTTTAAAAAACGGCTCTAACGATTTTGAAAATTTTTTTTCTAAAAATGCATGTTAATATATCAATCAAAACTGCATACTTGTTTTGGAGGGCAATTTAATTGCAGATTTTATTTTTTTAAACGAATTTAATTTTTTTCTTCAAATTTCTAAAGTCTTAAAAATAAAAGCAACTTTAACTCTAAGAGCAAGTTCGTGCGACCCAGTCGTGCATTTTATTTATATATAATTCTCAAATAATTACATGCAATAATCTATCTATTTCACTGTAGTTCAACGAAAATAGGAAAAGCTTAATATTACCTAAAAAGGTTGATACAACTCTCTCGCACCTTATATTTTCTGGCAGGTTATTAAATAAATAAACGAGGTGCAGTAACCAAATAAAAGTGAGAAAAGTGCACTTCTTTAATGTTAGGTACAGTGACCAAATTCATGCCGTTTACACGTAAACGGCATGAATTTGGTCACTGTACCTAACATTAAAAAAGCGCACTTTTCTACCTAATTTGGGCTGTCACAACTAAGATTTAATTGTAATTGCACTATAAAAAATTGGGTCAAAATAAATTAATCTTTTTATTTTAAGTAGATCATAAATCAATTTATTGATTTTTATATTATATTTTCCATTCACCCAGTGAAGAGGATTTACGACTTTTAAGCTAGTCGATTTATCAAGAAAGTGATGTTAATTAAACATTATACTTTTATTTTTCTTACTAATAAAAAGCCAAATAATTGTTTTATCAATTTGAACAATTTTCATTAAATTAAATCAATTTAATCTTTTGACAAAAATATATATATTTTCAACTCATTCTTGAAATTAAAAAAAAAGACAAAAACACAAAAATCATACATCCCCAAATCCACTTCCGGCAACAAACGTTCCACATATACACTGCGATCCTTTGAGAGCCAAAAAAAAAATTTAAATAAATAAAGCACCAATGCAATTGAAAAATAAATTTCAAATTTACATATGTATTATGGCACTCACGTCAAGGGCCAATGGTAAAAACGTCAAATTATTATAATCACAAGCACATCAGACACAAAAAAAGGAAACTTTTTTTTGAGCGCACGGTAAACACTTCCGTCACAAAAATTATGTTCTCATCATAAAAATGGCAAAAATGAAAACCGTTTCATCCTAAAAAAAGAGAGAGACAGAGAGTCTCTAAAAAAAAACATATATAAATAAAAAAAAAGGAATAAAATAAAAATCCCCAGACGCGACAAGGACAACGTCAACGACGGCGTCAAATGCAAATGAAAAACAATTTTCCAATTTATATGCAAACAATTTCATTCCTGGCTGAAACTTAAATTGCCGCGTCACACTGTGCTGCAGCCTTTTTCGCCTCTTTTACTGATACACAAGGAACATACCATCGAAACCACGACAACCAGCACCACCCACATAGTAGACACATCCTTGACACAGGCGATTATCAGGATGATGATGGCGATGATGGTTAAGTAAATAGCTTACTAGATGCCTCGAACAGTTTTACGAGAAGAACATTTCAAAGGCAACCCAGGATAACATGGCAAGGACCCATATGTAAGACATATTTTTATTTTTTTTTATTTTTAACTTATCTTTTTTTTTGTCGGCGGAGATGAACTCGCATGAGTTCACTTCTCCTCTAGCGCTCAGCTGGAGCTTTGGAAGAGATATTCTTCCTCTCGCAGTTCAAAGAAGGAACCTTATTGAAATATGATATTTATTCAGGACCTTTTGCTGACTTTGGTACACATCTTGTTTGATGGGTTTGGGGGGGAGATTGGGCATGGTCCCGAGGGGCTTTTGGCAATATATAAACCCCACCCAACTTCAGGTCTCTCATTCACATGTCACCTTTCTCTGAGAAGTTGGTTTATCTCAACACCAGAAGGATGATAAGGCGTCTATCGGCTGAGGCATCAGACTATACACATCATCATGACCCGACAATGATGTTGATCCTGGAAGATAACGATGATGACAACTAACAGACTCGAGAGTAGTATAGAGAGCCAAAGGCGGTAATGGTTTTATGCGTCCTTTTCTGTGTACCTACAAATTCTCTTTTCATTTTTTTAAAAGTTGTTTTATTTTTTTGTCGAATGGTCCTAGGTCCTGGTTTGAATGGTGTTGCAGGCAACTATATAAGCAGATATCTAGAAGTGTAGATTCGTTCATCTCCTGAAGCCACTAGACGGCTTTTTCCTGTTAAACGAGAGAAGGATCTTCTTTTTTTTTGGAAGCATCGCAGCTTATTTTTTTCCAAGAATTTTGCTTTAGTGTTTTTTTTATTTTCATTTTTTTTGTGTTTTGAGGGAAGAGACGACTGTTAAAATAGGAAAGTGCTATGCAGAAGAGTCTGGAATTGAAGTGAGAGTAGGTACAAGGTACCTGTGCAATTTAAGGTGATTTGGTGGAAATAAAAATGCTGCAAAGAGTAAAAAAAAAAAAAAAAATACTGCAATAAACCTTTTAGACAATTCACAGGAAAGAAAATTGACAAAGCTATCATCGTATAAGGTCTGGCTGGCTGGAATCGCTCACAAAGTGCATTACTCTATTTCAATTTTTTTTTGTATTTCGTTCGCTTGTTGGAGAAATAAGAGATCTTAAGCTGACATGGAAGAATACTCATTTCATTAAACACAAAATAGGTGGATTCTTGGAAGATGATAGTAAAAAATGCTAAATCGGAATAAATTCAATTTGGCTTTTATTTTTTTTTTTTTTTAAAACAGGTACAATCTTGATATTGAATTGATTCAATCAAATAAGAAACGTGATATATATATCTTTTTGTGGAAAGAATTTATTTTTGTTCTTTTTTAAAACCACTCTTAAAGGTTATTAAGATCAAAGCGGAAGCATCAAAAATGGGTTTGACTGTCGATGAGGACAAAATCAAAAGAACTGCCATGAATGATAGCTTCTTGGATTGAAAAATTCTTCTGGTGATTTATTGGTCCCGTCTACATTGATGGTGTTTGGAAACTAAAAGACAACAACGAACTGTGAGGGCTGTACCATACAAGGACACAAACTTAGCTAAAAGTCCAGCTACTGAGATTGCTAGGTCATTTGAAGCGCAAGGACAAAAATTCTTTGGCCCGGCTCACAGTGAAACGTCTAGTATACAAAATTCCGGACATTGAGTGAACATTTTTTTTTTTCATTCTTGTAAATATGTTTCGTTTGTTAATCATAGAAAATTGTCCCTTCTTTCATAATCCACAAGTTATTTTAATCAAAATTTTTTGGTTTCCAAGATACAGAGTCTCAATTGGGGACTATAATCACAAGAAAAAAAAAATTATGTTTTTCTTAGAAAATTTCATACTCTTATACCTGGCTCATTTTTTAAGATATCTTCTTGAAGTAAATTTTGTTGATAAGATAGGTACTGATATCTAAAATATATATGTATGTAAGAAATAAATCTTAAAATTATATTTCTAAATAATTCTAAAACACGTTTTTCTATAACCCTTTTTGAAAATTTCTCTTCAACTTTGAAAAGGCTTTTAAAAAAATGCTTACATGTGCCCGCTTTCTTGTTAGTAGTCTAGAATGAAAGCTTAATGGTTTGTGTGTAATATTTTAAAAAGTTTGGATCCGACCGAATCTGACACCGTTTTTTAGAGCACCATCTTAATAAATTTAACCCTTTAGGTAGTATTTTTTCCAATCTGTAAAGGGGATGGCTGGTGTTATTTGGTTAGCTTAAAATTGACATGGGGTAGTTTAAAGCAAGAATATAACTACTGAATACATAATGTAAGGCAGATTGACCAAAAAAAATAAAGAAAGAATGAGTAAAAACAATAAATTAATTTAAGGTTTTTTTTAAGAGTAAAGCAATGTCAGAGCGATCACCGAATGAACGAACTGATGAAATTGTATATACTTATGTATTTTCTAACAAAAACTGGACTATAAAGTAGCAATCTAACTAAAGTTTAAATTTTTCAAAAAAAAAAAAAAAAAAATATTTCCATTTCTAAAGCCAGTATATCTATATATAATATATATATAGAAAAAAACAGCAGAACGAAAAATTTTGTTATGATTTCCGTTTCACAGCACAGGAGCTTGACAAATGACATTCTAACCTGTACTTGAATACTTGGAGAGTTTTCAATAATTTTTCACAAATGTTTTTTCAGGTCCAAAAGAATTTTGTGCATTGTGAATTTTTAATTCCAATTTTTTGTCTTCAAAATTATTTTCAAGTTTTAATTTATTGACTTTATTAAATTTTGACTTCGTTGCTGACTTTGGAGGCTTAGGAACATTTTCGTTTCTCTTCAGTTGAAGTTCTGCAACTTTTTTTGCCCACCTGTGCCCATCTTCCGGTTTTCGTTGTCCGGACGAGTAATTCATAGAGATTACACACCGGTAATATTTGTAGCCATACACAACCATAAGCGTACTATATTGGAGATTTTCTGTGAAAATTTCATTGTTACGGAATGATTTAATTGAAATCTTTGGAACAAACCGCTCAAGAAAATTATTCTAATGTCCACAACTAATGTGAGTGAATAGATTATTTTAAAAGCTTTTTATAATGAGAACTTTTACTGCATTCCTTTAATGCACTTATAAAGAAAATTAGGTAAGAAATGGATTATAAGCCATTTGAGCCCAAAAAATAAAAAAAAAATTCGGATTCGCTTTATGCTATGTTTCCCCATAAGTGTGATCTAAATTTTAGTCAAACAAGTAACGGCCCATGAGCCCAATTTGAATTTGGTACACTGAAGGAAAAAACGCAACATAAAATGTAATAAAATGTAAGGTCAACGTTGTTTAAATGTTGAAAAAACTAATATGAAATATTTTTAAATTAGAATTGAAATAACGTTATTTTTTTTAAATTTTTGTCGGACTTTAGCTTTAGTTGCATTTTATCACCCTTATTTCCAACAGTGAGATAGCACGTTGGTAAAGCATTCGCCCAGTGATCCCAGTGGCTGCCAATTTTTTCTTTTTTTTATTTAAATAGAATCTTTTTTTCAAAGTTGAAACAACTTTGATTAAAGGATGTCTTATAACAGAAAACCACTTTAAACTAACGATGTTCTACTTTGATTTTAAAATATTCGTCTTAAACGCAAAATCATTCCGAAAAATAGTTGAATCAAGGTGGTTTTCGTTGATTTTAAGTTCTTTTCTTCCCTCATTGTATATAACTTAATTTTTCTCAAAACACTATTCTTTTCAAGCATTCAAAATGTGTTCAAAAACAACGATTTTGACTTGACTTTGACATTGAAAAAAACTATATATTCGTCAATTTTTAACCAATTTTAGGCTTTTTTTTCTATTTAATAAAGGTATATACCTTTTCAATGATGTATCAAACTTTCGGAAGTCGGTAAAAAATTATCGATTCTCACTTTTTTATCTTTGACATCGATTTTAAGCATATTCATGAATAGCATTTTATAAATAATGTTGAAGTTGGATTGTGTGCACAATAGTGTCAGAAATCAATTAAAATTAAGTGGAAACTGAAATCCGATTGAAATTGATTTTTCGATCAATTTTGTTAATTTTTTTCGAAAACTATTCGAAATCACTTCGGCTGAAATCGAAGCAGATGCTAAGTAAATGAATTTACTGAAAGCAACAATTTTTTTTTTTGGTTATAACTTCAAAAATAAATAAAATCAATAAGATAATTTTCAAACACCTGTTTCAATTTTGTTTCTAGTAAAACCGAAATGTAGAAACTAGCTGATAATCTGCAGAAAATAGTCATCTAGAGCTAGTAAACTTATCCACAGCACTTGAAGAAGATTATTTACAATTTTAATGCAGTTTATGAGTAATGTCCACCTAAAAAGTCCAGTGTGCAGCGTACTAGGTTAGCTTAAAATAAGAAAAAAAAAAAAAAAATCAAATTGGTGGTTTCGAAATAAAATTTCTCTTACAAACAATTTGTTCTCTGAATTGTTTCTTATTTAAGAAAATAAAATGTATTTTTTTTTGTTATTTTTTTTTAAATTTAAACTTAAGTTAGATTACTACTATTTAATCCATTTATTGTTAAGAAATTTGTTTTAAAAATATATACAATTTCATTTGTTGATTCATTCGATCATTCGTTGGTCGCTCTTATGTACATTTTTATTTGCATTATTAGCTACTTGTCTTTTATATTTAGCTGTAAAAAGCTTTATGAATACGCGAAAAATAATTTTAGTGTATAAGTAGGTATACCTATCATATTTTGTTTTTTTTTTTTTTTTTTTTTTTATGGAATCCATCATTTTTTTTTAATTAAATTTCATTTTTAAGTTGACAATAATAATATTTTATCATATTTTGTATGTTTATGTTAATATTTTCATAATAATACAAATTAATTTTTAAATAACACATATTTACATAAGAAAATCATTTTTAAGGTATTTTTTATTCATAATAATTTTTTTTTTGTAAATAAATCGGTATTTTAAAAGACTGTTAAACAAAATATGTAAACGCTTTTTTTACTTAATAAATAAGACAACAACGTAAAATATTAATTTTAGGTGTAGTAAAAAAAGCATTTGGTAATTTTTGTATGTTAACTGCTATTTTAAGTAAAACAAAATTAAAGAACTAAAAGTTTCAATTCTGTGATTTTCAAGAAGCTATATAGCGAAAACCGTTTTAGGATCCGTTCATTAGATCAGAAGTTACAGCCCCTTGACCACTTTTTCATAGTTTCGATCCACTGTGCGGCTGCTAAATCAATTTCAGAGGTTTTTTTTTTTTTATAAAAACGTAAGTTTAGTTAAAACATAAATCAAATTTTGAAGAAAATAATTTTTGGTTTTAAAAAAAGATTGAAAATTGTTTTTGTAAAAAATCAAATTTTCGAAAACGGAACATTGATTTTTTTTTTGAAATTTTGGTATTAATTGTTGATAAATAAAATTGCTACAAATTGGAATAACAACTTTGAATTTATTTAAAACGTTTTATTTTTCAATAAATTACTTATTAACGGCTCTAACAATTTTGAAATATATTACACTAGAGAGTCTGATACGAGTAATAAGGCAACTTCGAATCGTTTGCTTTAATTTTTTTTTATTTTCGACGTTTTCTCCAATGCGCCTACATAATTTAACAAAATTAATTCAACGACGTTTATGGTTGCCAACTCATTTTATTTAACGTAATTTAAATTTCTCAATTATTTTATTAATAAAATTGTTTATATTTATATTTGAAAATACAACAATGTTTACTGCAGTCTTCGGACAGTATAAGAATAAATAAACAAAGCTGCGATTGTCAAAATTGTGACATATAATTTGAAGACTGATACTACACAATAGTGTAAAGACACACCCACAAAACACCAACGACGAAAACCTGGTCCTATAAGGTTAGTTTTTCTGACAAAAGTTAAAAAAGCACATTGACTTCTATTTTTGTCAGGATCGTTAATTTCAATATAAAATTAACTGATTTAGAAAACTGCCTCAATTGATTTCCTATCAAACGCTGAAAATTTCTATATCTTCTAGCTTTTGAGACAATTGAATCACAAGAAAACTACTTTTTGATTCGATTTTTATTTTTGTTTTACTGTTTTCGATAACTTCGGCCCTGACACAAATAGTATTCAATGTGTTTCTTTTTCAACCTTTCCCCCCCCTAATATACAGGGTGTCCAGGGATGAGATAAGAAGAAAAAAATTGTTCTACAGTAACTCTCTATCTGCAAAGTTGATACCCTTTAGCGATGATTTAAGAGAACGCTTACTTTGTTATGCTTTTACTCATGTTAATGTTAATAATTTTGTTGATACTTATGATAAAAACTTCATTAATGTCTTAGAAGAAATTCTATTCTTTGTACCTGCATTTAAAAAATGTTATTATCTTTTCTAATTGCTCAGATATTAATTTTTAAATGGAATTATTTTTTTTCTTACCCATAATAATTTTTGACTTTGGGGCCGATTTTCTTCGATAAATGTGTTATAAACATAGTGTTTTATAAATTTATTCTTATGGAGAAAACAATAATGAACAAAAATGTTATTTACAGGTTTGCCAGAAAACTTATAGATTTTATGATATTTGGGAAAACCTGCATGCACCAGGTAAAATCTCTAAAAAAATCCCTTTTTTTAATGATGGTTCAGAGAATACATTCTTCTTGTTCCACAAGAAGTGCTATTGATGTCAAATAAGTAACGTTTTTCACTCCTATTCATAAAAAAGCCAATATTTTCCAGGTCCATTTCTTCCCATCCAAAGATAATCGTAATCTTCATCAGCCAATCTTAAATTTCGTATCCTTAGTGGGCTGAAGCGTCATCTTGTTCGTAATATGAAGCAGCTAATTGAATCAGTGAAATATCCTGGATGATATCTGGTAAATCATATTGGAGAACCTCTATCCCAAGTTATCCTATACTGGTGCCTAATTTCTTGTAAAAGTTTTAAGCTTATGGGGTTTCATGATTCAGAGAATTCCCTCCCTATACGCTTTTGTTCTGTTGATAATATACCATGTTTATTAAAAATTCGACTTCTGCAAGCTGATTTTCAACTTCAAGGTTTAAAGTTAAGTCATTTCTTTTTAAATTTTCGAAAGTTCTAATAGTATTTTAAAATTTTTCAAATAGAATGTCTTAAAATAATTAAAAAAAAAAATACTCTTACCTCACTAATCTCTTCAACTTAAGTGAAATACCTACATAAATTATTCTCTTCTAAAGGTCATATGAACTAAGTTTCTACAAGAACTTTTACATCATAATGAATCGAAAAATTCCTCTTTAATCACTCCCTCAAACTTAGTTCTTAATCATCCAACCACCTGTTGACGCTGTAAGGGAACTTTTGTAAACAGTTTTTCTATGTTATTATTCATAATCATATCTCTGCTAGGGTGTGAAATATAAAGACTCAACAAATTGAGTTAATTTCTATTAAATAAATTAAATTAAATAAAATAAAAAATAAAAAAAAAACAAAGCAAAAACTTTTCTATACTAAATCTTTTTACCGGGCACAGGTTTTATGATAAAAAAAAACCTTAGTTAAAAAAATTCACTGTCAATGTTAACTGCCTTTTGCTTTAGCGCGACTAATTAAATTGGCTTCATTCCGCGCGCAAAGCTATTACTAGAGTGGCTGCTGTTGTAATTACATTTTGCCGCTTAAACTGACATCAGATGGATTTAGTTGTTGCAGCTCGGTTTTTGTGAAATTCTATTATTTGTAATAGTTTAGGAGGTACTATTGGAAAATTTGTTTACTATTTCAAAGTATTTGACGGAATTGGCAACAAGTTTTGTTTGCAGTAAAATCAAGCAAAGCTTCCAAGATTCAAAGACAGTTTTTTTGTATTAAACTGAGAAAAAAGGGCACCTTAAAATAAGATGATGCAAACCTTAAATCACACACGCTTAAAACAATACGATTTCCGCTTAAAATAAGTGGATTCCGCCTAAATTTAGTTAAATTTCCGCTTAAATTAATCGGATTTCTTTTAAGAAGATTTGTATTGGCAAAAAAATCATGTAGAAATCCGCTTAATTTAATACGGAATCCGCTTGTTTTTTTGTTGGTTTTTTTTTTCCGTGTAGATTTAAGATTGAAAAACGAGGATTTTTGTAGAGGAAAATGCATTTTGAAAATGAATAATGTTCAAAATGAATTCCCAGACTATAGCGAATAAAGGTTGGTACTTTATCCACACAGCTTAAAACTCTAGGTTCTAGGAATTGAAACTACATCACTATAAAATAATAGGAATGGTTTTTGAGTAAAAGTTAAAAGCTTTGTCTGATGGCTAATAAGCTGCCATGTTAACATCGAAATATATTAGGCATTATAATGATGATGATGAGGATGCTAGCTACAATTCTCTGCGCTATCCGACAAACCATCATCATAGTGAATATTAGAGAGAGACTATCTATACTCGTGAATAGCTAAGCTATCAAAAGTTTTTAACTTGTAATTTGTGTACTTTGATTGCAATATTTTCTGAGTAGTTATTGAGAGTATAGTGGAGAGTAACTCTTAGGCACACACAATGTAACATTTAGTTTTTTGACATGTAATCATATTAGTTGCATTTCCGAGCTATATGTGATGGGGATAGCTAAGTTAGCAAAATCTAATGAAATACTATGTTTTGTGTTGAAATTTGTTGTTATTGTACTTTGTAATTTGAAATTGCATTTGTGAAAAGTTCATACAAAATTCTAAATTGCATAGAAATTTTAAATCAACACTCGAGAATGGCATTTGTGATGATTAGGGGGAAAGGAATTTTATGGGATTTTGTTACAATTTCCACGAAATTATGGTTGGAAAATTTATGTCACAGTAGTCATTTGAAATGATAAGAGATCTGAAACAATATTTGATGACAATTTCAAGTACATATGTTGTGCGTATTATTAGCTTCTCAAAAAAATAAATAGATATCTAATACTAATGTTATTTAGTGACCTTTAATCCAAATGCGTTTTTACGACTGGGCAAAACGAATTTAGACCCAAGATCACTAAATCGTAATAAAGATTTTTTTGACGTGATAACGTCTTATAAATCGATGAACCATGGCAGCCACCACAAAAAAGTGACGCCATTTTCTAACGTTACACTCTCGCACTTTCGCAGTGCGGCAAAAAATTTCAATTAAAAATTAAAAATAAACTATTAGAGATACAAAAATCTTCTATAGCTTATTTGAAAGATAATAATCTAAAGCTTAATACAAATGAAGGATTTTTAAAAATTCCGTCATTTAATAGGGTAAACAGGGGTAAAACCGAAAGATGAAATTTGGGCTAAAATCTAAACTCGAAATTGTAGAGAATTGATTTTTTTGCTATAGATAGATGAGACTAATTTAAGAATAACTGCATTTAAGAAAAAATTCTAAACAATTTTGAAACTAAGCTACAACGTTTTGTTTGAACGTTGTACACGCGTTGGGGCTATGACAAAATGATGATTTTGGGTAAATGAATTTTTTTTTTGACAATTCTAAAGATGCCAGGTGAAATATGAGGGAAAAAAACTAGGCGTCTGATACGGATTTTTTTCCAACACTCTGCGTTTCGAAATATGAATTTTTGAAAAACACCTTGTTTTTTAGGAGTATTTTTGTGTAATTTTTGATCACAACAAAAACATTACTGTTAAAAAAAGAGCCAAGTTCACCTATGTTGAAATTATGCTGACACAAAAAGTACTGAGATGTAAAAGTGTACCAAGTTCTAAAGTTTGGGTTCAAATTCGTATCAATAAAATTTTGATTGTTCTCTTGACAATTTTTCTTTTAATTACCGATTTTTAAAGTTATTTCAAAAATTGCCAAGTAAACAATCAAAATTTTATTGATACGAATTTGAACCCAAACTTTAGAACTTGGTACACTTTTACATCTCAGTACTTTTTGTGTCAGCATAATTTCAACATAGGTGAACTTGGCTCTTTTTTTAACAGTAATGTTTTTGTTGTGATTTCACTTCTTTTTGCAAGGTATGGCTGTAGAATTGAAAATATCTATATTTGATGAAAATTCAGTGAAGATGGGCGGTTGCCACGCCCCTGGCTGAAATTCTCAAACTTTAAATTTTTTCCTTTGTATAAACTACCAGCTCTACCATTCTACCAAATTTCAATAATCTACGATAATCAGAAAGGCTCTATAATATTTTATGAAAATTCAGCGGAAATGGGCGGTTGCCACGCCCCCTGGCTGAAATTCTCTTACTTAAAATTATTTCCTTTGTATTTACTACCAGCTCTACCATTCTACCAAATTTCAAGGTTCTACGATAATCAGAAGTGCTCTATAATATTTGATGAAAATTCAGCGGAAATGGGCGGATGCCACGCCCCCTGAATAGAAAATCTCAAATTTTCGATTTTTCCCTTTGTATACACCACAAGTCCTATCACCGTGTAAAATTTCAAGCTTCTACGTTTACGGGAAGTTCTCCATAATTTTGATGATCTGTCAGTGAGTGAGTGAGTGAGTGAGTGAGTGAGTGAGTCAGTCAGTCAGTTACGGTTTTTGCGATTTTTGAAGCCCTATATCTCAGAAACTACTCATCGGAAGAGGCTGAAATTTTGTGAGGAGTTTGGTTTGGACCAGCTCAACAAATGTAGCGAGTTTGAAATTTCTAGCATCTCTGGTGTGGAAGTTAGAGGGGGGTCGAAAATGGCCTGAGTTCTTTCCTGTAAATAAGGGTGTAGTGCCAAAGTTGCTAGAGAACTTGGCTGGGCACTACCGTGCCCCTTGATTTTTAGCTTTTTTTTGGAGCGTTCAAAAAAATCTCAAACTTATAAGAAATGTAGATTTTGACCTTATGCACTTGGAATATATTGGAATCGTTCAGTGAGTTTTGACTGAATAACGGAAGAAACAAGTTTAAAAAAAAAACACGTTTTTTGACCGTTTTTAACCGATTTTCATCGTATTTTATTTTTATCTTTTTTTCTTTAATAGATACAGGAATAAAGTATATGGAGTAAGGATAGACCATGACCACCACTAAATGTGTGCCAAGTTTCAATCATTTTCGTAAACACAATTTTGAGATAACGGTAAAATAAAATTTTAGAATTCAACGGGTTATAACTTTTGACCAAGAGCAGATAGAAATTTTATTAAACTTTTATGAGCATCCTGATACAATAACCTTTCATTTGGTATATCACACATAACGGTAGACTAATAAGCTACACAATGTTAAATCAAGAAACTTACGAAAACACTCAAAACACCAGTGGAGATCTGTTGCCCCCCGAACAGCCACCAGTGTAGGAAATACAGTAACCTCAGTCTGGAAATTCGACATGGTTGACTTAAAAAAATCTAACTTCTCTTGTAGGCATCTTTGAAATGAGATTGATACGTCATATGAAAGGTGAAATAATAAGCTTTTACATGATATATATTTTTTATAGGTTGTCAAACAAAAAAATTGATAAAATAGCGTGAGAACATAAAAATAAATGTTATTTTGGCTTTTTTTTAATGAAATTTGATCGAGTTCAAAAAATTCTAGCTCTTTTTGTAGATGTCTCATAGACCTGATCGATACATATATTTTGAGTTAAGACAATAAGCTTTCACATGGTATAAAATTTTCGACGTGAGAAGATAAAAATTCATGTTTTTTTTTTGCTTTTTTTGATGAAAATAATTGTTTTCACTAAATTATTTTAATACTTTTTGCGAATTGTAAAAATTTTAAAATGGTTTTATTCTTAAGAAGAAATACTTGGCTTTTAAAATGCATAATTTTTTTGTAAGCTTTTAAAATAAAAAAATTAATATAATGAGAAAATAAAAAAGGTATTTTTTTTAAATTATGATTGTTTGAAATAAGTAAACGCTTCAATTGACTCATTTTAAACAAAGCACACAACCTGTTTTCTGACGACGTTATCACGTAAAATCATCGTCCGTGAACCGGCTTTACAGACAACCTCTCTCTTTTTTTAATTTTCATACAGGTACCAAATTCATATAAAAAAAGTCTTAAACATTTTCGTAATTTGAATTTTAAGAACAAGTACGTGCCACCAAGTCATCCATTTTATTTTTTTTATTGCTAAATTTTTCAATATTTGTCAATTTTTCGAACCAAATTATTAATATTACCTGTCATAGAACTGTTCTTATTTTCCCACTATCTCGTAAACGCCTCAATCGATTTCAACAAAATCTGGCAAAATTAAAATAAAAAATAATTTTTGACTTCCCTTCATTTTTGAAAAATTACTCTCACAAATTTTATCGAAATTCCGTTCTTTTTTATGGATTAATAGCTTTTAAATATTAGGGTGCTTTAAAAGTAACGAGTTTGTAGTATACGTAAGTCAGTTAAATGACCTTTTCTAAGGTCTTCGTTGACTATACTATAACTTCACAGACGCTTAATATACATAGGTATTTCTGACACATGCTCAAGGATTCAAACAATCGATGTAGAAAAATATCTTAGACAAAAATATCAAAACCAATACAAAATTGTTGGAATGTCAGGAAGCATTATAAATAAAAATATATTATAAAACCATAATCATACTAATGTATGAATGTGTAAGTAGTTAGTTATTAATATATGATTCCCATTGGAATTTGTGTAAATGTATATACATTCAAAGTCTCCTTCACTCAGAAATTCAAAACTTTGATAAATGAATTCCTACATGTTCCTGATAATGATGTTGATGATGATGTTTCTCCTTAAAAAAGTACCTAATTCAATTTTGCACTTATCTAATATATTTTGTTTTTGTATAGTAAAAAAAATATATGAGTAATGGGAGAAATATTCATTTTCAAAATTTATTTATATTCATGTTCTAAGAAAAACCAAAAAAAAAAAAAACGAGAATCCAGAATATTTTTAAATACCCCAGAAGTTGTAACATGGAAATCCCATTAACCATATTTTGGATTATAAATGAAATTTCGCCCCCATTTTCGGATCCTATTTTGACGGCAAAAGTATTTATTATGCCCTTTTGTGCCAAAGAGCAGGTAGTTAACCATGAAATAATGTATTTTTGTCTTATAAAACATTTTTCATAATTTTTCAAAAAAAAAAAAAGAAGGTCTTCATATATCAGGTTATAATGGGGTGCAAAAAAAATGTCTCAACTATTTTTTATAAATGTGGCGAGTGAATAAAACAAATCTTATTGGTCTTGATTCTGAAATTTCAAAGAGTTGAGATTTTATCAACTATGGGTTTTTGGGACCTTAAGATTATGCCATGGATTAATGTTTTCAAATCTTTGAGGTTTCGCGTAATTGTGCACCACCCCAAAATTTATAAAAGAAATTAATTTCTGTACTCTCTAAGCGAATTCACTTACTATTGGATACAATTTGGACCCAAAGAAAAAAACATTTAGAAATAAAACACCATGTTTTGGTTCTAAATTGGCAAAATTCAAAACTTGGTGAAATAATAACTTAACATCCAAAATTTATAAAAAAAAAACATATTTGAAATCTCTTAGCGAATCAAGTTAACATTTGATACAATTTGAGCTCAAAAATTCCATTTGGAAAAATTCACCATGTTTGGGGTCAAATTTTTTAAAATTTAAAACTTGCAAAATTCATAACATGGTAAAATCATATACGTAACTACGAATTACAAATCGTTTAAAAACACATTTCTCTACTCTCTGAGCCTATCCCCTTCACATTTGACAATTTGGGGTCCCAACTTAAATTAATCAAAACATGGTAAAATAATAACTTCTCATCTGTGCTCTTTGAGCTAATCTCCTTTGCATTTGACCTAATGGGGTGTCAAATTAAAAAAATTAAAATATAATAAAGAAAAGTAGGTATTTTTGTACTCTCTGAGCTTGTCTCTTTTCTATTTTAATCTAAGGGGTAGTCTACGAGCTAGTCTCCTTCGCATTTGACCTTATGGGGTCCCAGCTTCAAAAAATAGAAACTTGGTTAAATATTAACTTTCCATTCAAAACTTAAAAGAATAATATGTCTGCACTCTCGAGTCAGTCTGATTCCATTTAACTCTATAGGGTCCCAACTTCAATAAATCAAAATTTGGTAAGATAACGAAATCCTATCCAAAACTTATAAGAAATGCATTTATGTACTCTCTGAGCTATTCTAATTTGCATTTGATTCTATGGGGTCCCAACTAAAACAAAAATCAAAAATCGGTTAAATAATAACTTCCCATCAAAAACAAATGCATTTCTGTCTCCTCGGCATTTGACCCTATGGGGTCCAAACTTAAAAAAATTAAAAATCGGTAAAATAATAACTTCCCATCAAAAACTTATAACAAATGCATTTTTGCTCTTTCTTTAATAGTCTCCTCGGCATTTGACCCTATGGGGTCCAAACTTAAAAAAATCAAAAATCGGTAAAATAATAACTTTTTTATCATTTGATAATATATTATGATCATTTAATATTAAATAATAACTTTCCAACCAAAACTTATAAGAAATGCACAGTTGTACTCTCTAAGCTAGTTTCTTTTGCATTTGACTCTATGGGGTCCCAACTTAAAAAAATCAAAACTTTGTAAGATAACGAAATCTTATCCAAAACTTATAAGAAATGCATTTCTGTACTCTCTGAGCTATTCTCCTTTGCATTTGATTCTATGGGGTCCCAACTAAAACAAAAATAAAAAATCGGTAAAATAATAACTTATAATCAAAAACTTATAACAAATGCATTTCTGTACTCTCTGAGCTATTCTCCTTTGCATTTGATTCTATGGGGTCCAAACTTAAAAAAAAATCAAAAATCGGTAAAATAATAAGTTCCAACCAAAAACTCATAACAAATGCATTTCTGTACTCTCTGGGCTAGTCTCCTCGGCATTTGACCCTATGGGATCCAAAGTTAAAAAAAATCAAAAATCGGTAAAATAATAACTTCATATCAAAAACTTATAACAAATGCATTTCTGTACTCTCTGGGATATTCTCCCCGGCATTTGACCCTTTAGGGTCCAAACTTAAAAAAATCAAAAATCGGTAAAATAATAACTTTTTATCCAAAACTTATAAGAAATGCATATGTGTACTCTCTAAGCTAGTTTCTTTTACAATTGACTCTATGGGGTCCCAACGGAAAAAAAATTAAAACTTGGTTAAATAACAACTTCCCATCCAAAACTTATAAGAAATGCATTTCTGTACTCTTTGAGCTAGTCTCCTTTGCAATTGAGGGGTCCAACTTAAAAAAAAAAAAAACAAAACTTGGTAAAATTATAACTTTTCATCTAAAACTGAGCCAAAAAACATTACCAATTTTAATATTATTTTTGTACACAGCAATGTTCATAATATTTTCATGAGGATACGCACCTAAAAGTCTCACGTAAGCCATGAAAATACAATTTCGTTGAATGAGATACGCAGTCGACTAGATGAGTTACCGTCAATGTCGTCCTTATGCCTCATAACACACAAGTGGATTCACAAAAAAAGTTAAAAAGGCTCCAATTAACCGATTGCCTTTTGTTAATGTTGGACAAAGACATCAATTACTTAAAATTAAGCTAGAAATAAACATTAAATAATAATTCAAAACAAAATTTTAAAAATAACAAAAGCTTTTCTTCCGACCTTTATAATACTTAAATCAAGCTTTCAATGATGTTGCTGATAACAAAAGAATCATTGGCATATTTTTTTTTTATCAATTTTAATCTTATCTTTGTAAAGGGCTAAAACAAAAACAAACCTTAAGAGCAGCATATCTTTCCAACAAAAGACCCAAGTGGTTTGATTTTAATATTAAAACATTTTGGCCTTAATACCTTTAAATAACTCAATCCGACCATTATTTATTCCTGACTGTTGTATAGGATGTACAACAAATGGATCGTTCGTTTCGTTTGTTTTATAGCTCGTCCCGCGATGGGTTGGGTAAGAAGAGAAAGGTGAATTTTGAATTCATGGATAACCTTGGGTTGGGCGTTGAAAAGGCGTTTAGGTACTCTCGTCTCTCTCTGTTTTAAGTAGGCTGTAATATTAAGTTCACTCGTTAAAAGTGAAAAAGGTACTTCCATTGGGAAATATACATAAATATATTTGCAAAGGTACGAGTATAAGTAAAGTAGGTATATCCTTGGTCATTTTTATTTTTCCATCTATTCAATGAACAATGTCTGGACTTTTGTATAATATTGCATAGGTATTTTATCCTGCTATCTACTCTCGATGGAAGTATAGAGAGAAGCTTAATTTTTCAATGGGACTTAGAAGGTTTTTTATTGAGAGTCTTTCATTCCTCTTGTATTCAACAAAAGTACCTCATTATGGGGTTTATTATGTATCATTACTTTGAAAATTGTTGATTTTTTTTTACTCTCTTTACTCTTATCAAAATGTTTTTTTTTTTTGCTCTAAAATCTATAATCAGAGTTTTATATTTGATAATAGAAAATTATTATTATTTTTTTTTTCAAAAAACGATTAGAATAAAAGCTTGTTGTAGGTTTTTCATAGCCTCCGTGGCGCAATCGGTTAGCGCGTTCGGCTGTTAACCGAAAGGTTGGTGGTTCGAGTCCACCCGGGGGCGCTTCTATTTTATTTTTTGTCTTACGAAATTATGAAGAAAAAGTGATTTTTTGCCATTCTCACAAACTAGAATAGATTTTTTTAACAGTGTAATATTTATTTTGTATTAGCACAGTTGCAGGCATTAAGTAAAAATCAATTTTTACTCTGATGCAACTTGGCAAAAAGTTTTAATGTAGGGCAGTTTTTTGTCTAGAGATAAGTGTAGCATAAGGTCAAGAAACCAAAGAAAAAAATGTTAGTGAAATATTAGTAGACATTTCGCTGGCTGAGAATTATAAGCGTGTATTTCATACAAAAACTGAGTTTAGTACACCAAAATTTTCGTAAATTCAACGGCTTTCAGAAAAAATTTAAAAAAAATTAATGGCGACGGAACAGGTAAAAAAGACATACAACTTTCATGATTTCACATAAATGAAAAATGAAAAAGCATCAGTTTTTATATTTATAATTTGAAATAGTGTAAATTTAGCCCATTCACATTAACTGGAAAACTTGAGAAATATAACTCCCTTAAAACCGTATAAAGCACAAAATTAGAGTTGTCAGACCTTTGAAATCGATATGAAGACGCGTTTGGCTGCAAAACTGTATACTTATATTTTGGTTATACCTCTACTCCCAAAATTTGCTCGGCCTACTAGCAAAAACCAGCTTTTTTCTCACTTTTGTACTAGTCAAAAGAGAGTTTCGAAGTTAGATTACTTCTACAATACGATGGTTACAATAACGATTGTGGGATCATTTTATAGATGATTATAAGTACTACAATTCATTCTTGAAGTATTATCCGAACAAATCAAAAGTTCGTCAGATATATGAAAAAATGTCATTTTGCCCCAACCTTGCGAGACAAACCTGCACTTTGACCAACTTCATAATTTTATTTAATCAACTCACTGAATTTTTTTATATATCATTTTTTAGATAATTTTATTGTTAATAAGTCATACCTTTGTCATTTTTTGTTAAAATGAATAACAAAGGAGCTATTCAATAAAAACGATACCAATCTCTTTTCCAAGATGGCGGCTGTTCCCAACCTCCAATCATTCCAACAAATTGACTTTTATGATAAGGACAACCAAAAAAAATTTTGTCCCGCTAAAAATGCGATTTAATTTACTAATTTCCCTGGGCTATTATGGAAATGATCTTTTTTTTAACTAAAGTAAAAATAAAAGATCTTTTGATGTTTTTGACAGTCAAAAACGACGATTTTGCTCCATAATTAAATTAGAGTAATGTTTTTTGTGTGCCAAGAATTGGAAGTCATTTTTTGAAAACTTTTTTTTTCATAATCGAGGTTGGGAATTTTATAGTTCGTATTAATAAACCAAAAGTTAAAGAAACACTTAGATTCCTTAACTTAAAACAAAAGAAGTCAAAACTCAAAAAGTACCTAAAAAGTACCTTCTGACAAACTTTAATCCGATGGCAAGATATACTAGGATAAAGCAACAACTGCAAACGAGATTCAGCTTTCACCTTAGTACCCAAAAAACAAAAATATCAAACAAAAAATTAACAAATTTTTTAGTTGTATTTAGTTGGAAAATTGGATTTTTTTTTTTTCAAAGGTCAAGTTTTTACTCTACTAACCGATTGGAACTCCTCGTTATTCATTTTTACAATTATATTTGTTTATTTCTATTAATAGTTTCATAGAATAAAATTTTGTTTTTAACTTGAAATTGAAGCAAATTTACTTAAGATTTCTAATAAAAATAAGTAAAATTTATTTAAACTTTGTTATAATCAAAGTGAACTTCATTTAAACAAGAATTTTTTTCTTAAGAAAATTTAAGTGTAGATACCTACTAAGATTTAAATGATTTTTCATTAATTTTATGCGCATTCTTACATTTTTTTTACAAACTTTTTCTTAAAACAAATTTTCTATGTCATTTTTTAAAAAATGCTCATAGAATCCTTGTTTCCGGTGAAATTAATGTTTTTTTTTCATGGTTTTATGATGATTTTTTAAGGGTCCTTTATAAGATTGTATGAATACTTTACTGCTATGTAACTATTTTATCCAAAAACCAGCCTTAAAAACTTTGAGATCGATTTTCTCAAAACTAAGGTGAGTTAACATACAACCCTATAATTCTCAGCCAGCGATTTGTTTATTAAAAGATTTCAATCGGGAACCATTTTCAAAACTAATTTTTGGCATGCATTATCACACTTTCTCCAATAATTAGCAACATTATTAACAAATTTTTATAAACTATGTTGTGTCGCATAGTGTTTAAATGTATCACGAATGCACAGTGGGGCAGAATAGGTTGATTAATGATATTAACTACTTTTACTAATAATAACACATTTTTTTGACACTCTATTTGCTAAATTTAATACTTAATAGTATTCTTGAATTTTATCAATTTTTTGCCATTCATTTTTCAATTTTCTAAAAATAAACCTAAGATAAAACAAATTAGGTACATAAAATCAAGGAAAAGACCTAGTATACGTATACTGTGCAATAGCTTTTTTGAAAGATAATTTTGTATTATCACTTGTATTGCAAAATAGTCTTTGTGAAATAAAATTAATAAATTAAAAGTAAATATTTTCAATAACAAAAATTTCAATTTATCAATCGCCAATTTTAATAATATCACACAGTAAATTAAATTTAAAGATTCACTTTTTTGTGTTTTCAATTGCCATTTTGTTGACTTTTTATAGGGGAAGTGGGGGCAAGACCGCCTATGGGGGCAAGACGGTTTTCGTACTATGTTGTATGAAAAAAAGTAAAAATGCCAACACTTGCAATATAAAATAGGTGCCCTTTGGTACGATCGATCACGTCTGTAAGTTTTAGCAATTTCGGTTAAGACCCCGAAGAGTTACGGTAAATTTTATGATTTTTCATCAAATTGTTATCGTTCATGTGAAAAGTCAGTTGTATTTTTGACACTGAAAAAATTAAAATTTTTTACTTTTCCTTTTTTTATAATAGAAAGTGAATTTATTAAAAAGTATGTTCTGCGAAAGGAGGAGCCATAAAGATAAATTAAAAAAAAAAATAATACAGAACATCAAATATGATATGACTGGGGCAAGACCGCCCATGGGCGAAATTGGAGGCTCTGGTAGCTTAAACAAAGTGATAAAAGAAGTTGACCGTTAAATCTTCCAAAAAGATAAGCAACAGGCGACAAACAATACTGTAATTGATGATTCTGATGAAGAGGACTTTGCAGTTTGTATTGTACCTTCTATCTGCAACTGTTTTCTAGGTCCAATCCAAAGTATTGTTATATTAAGTGCAATATGTGTACCAAATGGTACAAAAAGCTTATGCTGGAGTGAGAACTAATGAAAATATAGCATAATTGTGTTATTATTACAAATAGGCTGCATTCAAAACAATAGAAACCGTCTTTCTACCAAAAAAGTTTGATAGGGCGGTCTTAACCCCATGTGGGGGCAAGACGGTTTTTTGTTTTTTTTTCAAAACGTATTATCTTTTGTTCAGTATTTTTTTATAATAATAAGAGTTTGTGCAAAAACCATTAAACTTAATGAATAAAAACTTTATTCTAAAAGATGTTTTTTATTGGTTTTTAAGAAAGTCAAACACTAAGTGGGCGGTCTTGGCCCCACTTCCCCTATGTGTGGTGATTGGTGAAGTTAGGACATGCGTAAAAAAAACGTACATTTCTTATTAAAAAAAAAAAAAACAGAACAAGCTTCACTTTTTTTAAGGGACGAAATTATCTTTTTACCGACTTCCAAAAAGGAGGAGGTATTCAATTCGCCAGTATTTTTTTAATTTTTTTTTTTTAATGTTTGTTACCCCATAACTTTGGACTGAGTGAACCAATTTTGATAATTCTTTTTGAATTGGAAAGCTGGTGGCTGCAATGTGGTCCCAATTTAATTTCGTTCAGTTAAAGCCATAGGAACTATTAGAAAAACCATAAAAGTCAGTTTTGATCCATGGAAGGTTTTGTTTTTTGATAAAAAAATATTATTGGTAAAGTTATTATCCCCGCAAAGTGCGAAATTATTTTTCTTTTTTAGTGCTGTAAAGGCTGTTGAAATTAACTTTTACCTCCTTACATTTAAAAAATTGATATGCAATGATAGCCAACAATCTTATTTGATGAATTGCCTGTGGAACTTTTATTTTAACAAAGTTAAATTAAAATGAGAAATCACGGCTCTTGACGAAGTTTTTGAAAATCATTTTATTCTTTTTTTTTTCTAATACTAAATTTAAAGTATAATAAGTAAGAACAAGTTGGTATTGCCATGTTCAAAGGAGAGATCCTGAGAACGCCGTCAAAAAAGCAATATCATATAACGTTCGAACACGAAATAAAGGTAGGCCTAAAAACTCCTGGTACAAGCAAATGCAAAAACACCAGCATTCAGTTGGCCTCAGAAACGGAACAATACAAAACCGGGAGGCTTGCCGCCGATTTCTGAGGTCAACCCGGCGAACCCCACAGGCGGATCACTAGTGTGAAGCAGTAGCGTGGGAAGGTTATGATCCCTTCGACATCGAGATCATAACAGCGCCGAGAAAAAGGAAGAAGAAGAAGAATAAGTAAGAACAAGAATACATTTTTTACGTATACTTAATTAATTGAGTTGAGTTATATAGTTACATAAGTATATTCTCTTTAATTCAAAAGTTGAAACGTGAAGTGAAAAGAAGGTTAGCCTACGAGAAAATTAATTTTGAGGTGTGAAAATTGTAGGAGGTGTGAAATACCTTCACCAGGAAAAAGTGAAATTATTTCCTACAAGACACGTTGTTTTTTTCTAATTTAAAATAGTTCCCGCCAAGTTAATTTCCTGCACCTAGAGTGGGTGCGAGCAGGGCTACCTTCTTAGCTTTTGAAAAAGAGGCCAAAAAAGAGGATTTTGATAAAAAAAGAGGCCCCAATATAAATATGTGAAAATAGAATAAGTTAAGTACGACAGTCACACGACATACCTCATTTGCGCTTTTTCCGAACCGCAACACAAACCTTTTAACACAAATTCTTAAAATTAAAATTGTATGAACATAATAAGAATAATATAAAAACATTACCTTTGCATAATTCTTTCAAGAAACGACACAAAATTTATTAAAAATAACCTTATAAAAATCAAATCAGCGCTAAACAACAGTAACGTATATTTTTTACATTTGAGTCGTTATAATTTAAATTGGTTTAAGTCACATTTTCCTTGATTTTCAAAAAAATGTCAATTTTTTTAATCAAACGTTAAAAAGAGGAAAAAGAGGAACCAAAATATAAAAAAGAGGGATTTTTGTCAATTTTTAAAAAGTGGAGGGAAAGTGGATTGGGTGAAAAAAGAGGAAAAACACCTCTTTAGAGGCGCAAAGGTAGCCCTGGGTGCGAGGTCGGATGTTGTAGGCAAATTTTCTTCAAAATTTGAATAAAAAAAAAATTGGAATACACTCAACCTTGTATCCCCAAATCCAGGGGATTGCAGGGGGCAGCATGCCCCCCATACTAATCTCACTTTTATACGCCCTGAAATTCATATAACATTTAAGTTATAATTATTTTTAAAATAGTTTTGAGTTTCTGATTTTTTGTTTTCTACTTTCAAAGTGGAAAAAACGAATTAGGGTCCGAAGGGAATAATTTAGTTTGGTACTCAAAAAAGTGTTGTTTTAAAAAAACCTGTTTCTTAAATCTTCTAGCTCAAAACTGAATTTTATGGCTTAGCCACTATTGTCCTCATAGCCCCAATTCTGTTTAGGCTTAACTACATTGGCCTCATTTTTTAAAAGTACAAAAGTAAACATATTTTTTTCCCTCAAGCGCATGCATCATTTTTGCATCATTTTTGTAAGTTTTCATTCCGGTAAATTATTAGAAACTAAGTTTGAAAATTTCTACGGGAACGGGTCGTTATTCTGTATTCCTAAATTCTGTATGACCAAAATTCTGTATTTCAATAAAAAATTCTGTATGAACATAATTCTGAATTCCAATATGCTGCTTTTCTATTATTCTGTATTTCAAAATTATGCAAATTCAAAATTCTGGAAATCCATTATTCTGCTTTTTGGAATTCTGTATATTCCAAACCTTTACCTTTTTGTCTTAACTATTAAAAAAATTTTTTATTCAATTAACAAATTAATTATAACAGTGTATAAAAGCCGTTTGGTAAAGCGAAACTTAAGGATTTATGTTCTACATAAAACCTCATGTGACAGTTTACGCAGAGGAAAAATTAGTGAATAAGAGATAATGTTCTACATAAATATTTAAGTTTCGTTTCAGACCTTACAAAAAAAGACAAAAACCAATAAAAATTACAAAAAAACAATTTTGGAAATCAGAATTTTGAAATCCAGAATTTTGTATTTACAGAATTTTAGAATACAGAATTTTGAATTTACAGAATTTTAAAATACAGAATTTTGAATTATCAGCATTTTAAAATACAGAATTTTGGAATCCGAATTTTGGCACATACAGAATTTCGACCCCAACCCAATTTCTACTTTTTCACTTTTTAGGTTAATATGGTTATAATTCTTCCCGATCAATACCAATAATTTCATGAACTTAACAACCCGCTAAAAAGCTTCACTTGAGTTTCCACATTATTATCGTCTGCTGATTTTGTGAATGAATAAGTTTTGTGAACAAAAAACTCTTTCAAATTGATCAAAATAACACTATGTATTATGTACATAAATCCTTTTCTAAGTCTTTCCAAAGAAATTGACACACATTTTTGTGTAGGCGTGCATCAGTAACACGCATGAAATTATTTCACTAAGAACACACACACACACAGGATTTGTGTTTGTTCTTTTTTTTTAAAACATTTTAGATCCTTCATTTTACCAAAAACCTACATAAACACCCTTTGCACTAGGTTCCCAAAAAAAAAATTCTTTCATTCAAGGAATTCAAGTGAAAAAAAAGGGAAAAAATATATCGATTATAACGTCATTATATCCCTGAAAAACTTCCATTTCCTGAAATGACAAAGCCAAAAGAAATGAAAGAAAGAAAAGAAAAAACAACAACAACAATATAGAACTTTCAATGACAAGGTGTTTTTTAAGTACTTTCCGTCACCGCTTGAACTTGAATAAAAGAAAGTGACTTTTGGCCTCACATATTATTTACCAAGCACTAAACTCTCACAAAATCCATATCCCTCTCCGTTTATAGAGAAGAGAGAGGGATTTGAGAGGTGGTTTTTTTTTTTTTTTTGGCAGGGGTTGATCTTTAAAGTGAATAATGTGAAAACATTTTTTTCATCATTCTTACCCCCCCATATAGAGGGTATACCCATCACTCGTATAGAATAGTATTTTCCCATAGAAATCGTGACAAATGGATTTAATGTAGTGTGCATAGAAATTGAAAGAAAAAAAGAAAAAAAATATACAAAAAAGCAGAAAAGAAAGACAAAATCCAAGGAAATAAAAAGGGTTTATGAAAGAAAGAAAAAAAAAAAAAAAAACACGAAGAGAATATACACCTGTTATCCCATTTCCCTGGAAAATAATAAATATACCTACTGTCATGTGCCAGGAGCATTTTTTTGTGTTATGTGTTTTTGTTTCTTTTAGGTTTTCTCTGGCTCTGACTATGGCGCTGCTAAGCTATGCAGAAGCTCCAGAGCTATGCCTCCTACATTTCTTCATTCTATATTTTTCAGATGTTGTATTTTTTTCAGTTCTTTTTCTTGTACTCTGATGTTTTTCTGTTCGTCTTCTATTGAGTGAGATTTCCATCATGATGGTAGAAGGTTTGGTGGGATATTTCCTTTATATTTATTTGTCTCACTTTGAAGTGCTACTTCAGAAATGGAACAAACATTAACCTTTTCACCGAAAAAATAACGAAGATGGAAAATATAAAAAAAATATTACACAAAACTCACTGTGCTGTGATGCCTCTGGGACGTTCGTTGTTTGGAAGATATACGGTTGTAGAGTTATTTTACAGACGATACAATATTAATGGTCTTTCAATAGGGACAAAAAAAAAAAAAGAAAAGGCTTCATGATGACAAATTTTTCACATTAAGTTTTTAAAGGGATTCCTACCTCTCTCTCGCTCTTTGTAAAAAGCTTGTTAAGGATCAGAATCTTTGAACAGGTTGTTTTTTTTGTTGAAATTTACTTTAGGCATTTTAGGTGGAAATAAATAAGGAAAAAAAAAAACACAGAATGGTGAAGACTATAGTTGGAGAAAAAATACAAATAAAAAGGAATATAAAGAATAAAAATTGATAACAACTTCTGTGTTTTATTGAAGGAAAAGGAAGTTGGAATTTATATTTATTTTCTTTGTATATGGAGATAAATGAACGTGGGAACCTGCAAGCTGTAATTTTAGATATCTTTTCATGAATGGTTTTAAACTAACAATATTTATGAAAAAGGTATTTTTTAATTCTTTGTTTAATTAAATGAAAAAATGTTCATAATAATTATTATTTTTATATTCTTTATATTTATTTGTAGCTTTGCGTAAATTTTAACTTAGATTGTGATAATTTTTCAAGAAAAAAACTAAAACAAGTTTGTAGAAATTTTTCACTTTTTACTTTGGTAACAACTTTATCAATAAGACTTTCTAGAATCAACCAGATATTTTGTTATTCAGCAAGGATCTTCAATGTAAAGTGATAAACTTTAAAGTTTTTTTTTGTAAATTTTATTTGAAAACAGCTAAAATTACTCTGACAATTCAATCCATAAAGTTCAAAACTAAATTAAGCATGGTCACTAGGGTGTATGTGTAACTTTTTTTTGTAATGATAAAATATATAGGTATGGTGTTTTTTTGAAGTTAAAACTTCTTTAGTATCGTAGTGATTTGAAACAAGATGAAACGAAAACGCGACACGACTTCAACTTGTTATTACTTTTTTGTTTTAATAGATAGATGAATGAAATTTGTACTGTAGATAGGTTATTAAATAAATTATAATTGTACAAAATTTCAATTAATTTCATATTCAAAATTCGGAGATAACGGTAAAAAAATGTTCTTTTTCTATACACGTTAGGTATATCTTTTGATCTAGTGCACATACAAATTTGATTTAACTTTAATACGCATACTGATAACATAACCTTTTATTTGATATATCACACATAACGTTACGTGCTCTACAAGTTACACAATCTTAAATTTAAAAAAAATTTAAAAATACCTCAAAACACCTGTGGAGATCTGTTGGCGATGACCAGCTACCAGTGTAGGAAGTACCGTAATCTCAGTCGACATGGTTGACTTTAAAAAATTCTAACTTCTCTTGTAGACATCTTTGAAATAAGATTTATATATCATTATACAAGGTGAAACAATAAGCTTTCACATGGTATAAAATTTTTTATAGGTTGTCAAACAAAAAAATTGATTTAATAGCATGAGAACATAAAAATAAATTTGTTTTGCTTGTTTTATGAAATTACATCGAGTTTAAAAAATTCTAGCTCGATACGAATTTGAACCCAAACTTTAGAACTTGGTACACTTTTACATCTCAGTACTTTTTGTGCCAGCATAATTTCAACATAGGAGAACTTGGCTCCTTTTTTAACAGTAATGTTTTTGTTGTGATTTCACTACTTTTTGCAAGGTATGGCTGTAGAATATAAAATCTCTTTATTTGATGAAAATTCAGTGAAAATGGGTGGTTGCCACGCCCCCTGGCTGAAATTCTCAAATTTTAAATTTTTTTCTTTGTGTAAACTACCAGCACCACCATTCTACCAAATTTCAAGATTCTACGACAATCAGAAGTGCTCTATAATAATTTATGAAAATTCAGCGGAAATGGGCGGTTGCCACGCCCCCTGGCTGAAATTCTCAAATTTTAAATTTTTTCCTTTGTGTAAACTACCAGCACCACCATTCTACCAAATTTCAAGATTCTACGATAATCAGAAGTGCTCTATAATATATGATGAAAATTCAGCGGAAATGGGCGGATGCCACGCCCCCTGAATTGAAAATCTCAAATTTTGTTTTTTCCTTTGTATACACCACAAGTCCTATCACCGTGTAAAATTTCAAGTTTCTACGATATCGTCTCTTCTACGTTCTCCATAATTTTGATGATCTGTCAGTGAGTCAGTTACGGTTTTTGCGATTTTTGAAGCCCTATATCTCAGAAACTACTCATCGTAGGAGGCTGAAATTTTGTGAGGTGTTTGGTTTTGACGAGCTCAACAAATGTAGTGAGTTTGAAATTTCTAGCATCTTTGGTGTGAAAGTTAGAGGGGGGTCGAAAATGGCCTGAGTTGTTTCCTGTAAATAAGGGTGTAGTGCCAAAGTTGCTAGAGAACTTGGCTGGGCACTACCGTGCCCCTTGATTTTGAGCTAAGATAATAAGCTTTCAGATGGTATTAAATTTTTTATAGGTTGTTAGGGAAAAAATGCATTTAATATAGCGGGAGAAGATAAAAACAAAACGATGAAATAGATGAAGATTCTTGGCTAAATTATATTCGTTACTTAACAATCTTCGTTTCGTTTTATTTGTTTACCAAAATATACGAACTTACTCATAGTCCAGTAATTTTAGGTTTTATCTGCGGAAAAATTCCTACTGGGCTCGATTTTGGTATAGACCTTCGTTACGGCGTTGTTATAAAGATGTGAAAAATCGGCATTGATTCCGCAGATTGGGGTACAAAATGACTAAAATTACTGGGCTATCAAGAGTTCAAATTGTTTAAATTTTTAAAAATTTCATTTACAGAATTGGTGAACGTAAATTGATGGCGTAAAATAACGCCTTGCGATAAAAGGTCCCATTTCAAATGAGGCTCTATTTCCATAAAAAAATTAAAAAATAAAAACGGCGGCGGATAGTGTGTAAAGTTATCCTTTTTTTTAAATTGGAATTTTTAGTTGTTCCAGGTTCACGGCGAAAACAGACCACATAGAATTAAGCGGATC
Organism: Episyrphus balteatus; assembly: GCF_945859705.1. Taxonomy (NCBI): domain Eukaryota; kingdom Metazoa; phylum Arthropoda; class Insecta; order Diptera; family Syrphidae; genus Episyrphus; species Episyrphus balteatus. The sequence goes on along the minus strand of NC_079134.1, from coordinate 150,788,861 downwards.
GCACCTTAATTTAAACGGACTTCTGCATGAGTTTTTGCTAAGATGACTTTCACCTTGAATTAAGGTGACATCACCTTAAATTAAGGAGACAAGTCACATTAATTTCTTGAATGCGCAAATTAAAAAAAAAAAAACTGGCAGCCACCGGGGATCGAACCTACAACTGTTGGGTTACTAGGCCAGTGCCCTACCACTGTGCTATCTCACTGATGAAAATGAGTATGATAAACTGCAACTAAAGCTAAAGTGTGACTATAATTTTAAAATTTTTATTTTTGTGTCGATTTGTTTAACATGAACATTCACATTGAAATAAGATGAGGTTTACATTAAATTTAACTGAGTTTAAGTGGAATTTAAGGTGTTGAAATTTAATGTACGCATCATTTTATTAAATTTTAAAGTGACACTTTTTTCTCCGTGTTGTACCCGATTTGTTCCGGAATGTTCAATTTTTTTTTGACCTTGCCTCCCTTTTGTTCCGGGTTTTGAAAACTAGTTCTTAACAATGTCCAAATTTTTGGACCTCTCAGTTCAATATTTCGAAAGTCAGAGGTCCAATTTTTTTTTGATGTTTTAAGTTATTTTATTTGTTTGTATTTTTAAAAAGAGTGTTCTAACAATTTTTCCAAATCCTTGAGGTAAGATTTGTATTTTTAAAGATATTGCTTTTTAATATTTTTTTTTTTTTTCAAAAAAACTCAAAAAAATTCCAAAAACTTGTCTTGAATTTGTCATGATTATGAATATTTAATCACATCAATATACATTTTTCGAGGGAGTTTCAGTGTCTTACAGTAAGAGTGTCTACTCAAAAATGTACATAGTGACGTTTTTACAATTTCAAAAATTACCAAAATACCAAAAGTTGTATACAAACACCAACACTTAAGTAAAACCAAAAAATCGATAAAACAAATAAAAAACTAGAGATTTGAGTAAAAATAAACTTTGATCTTCTGTTTGTCTAAATCGTATCAATATCTTATCTATTTCAAAAATATGTCAAGCCTCAAAAATTACAAATTCAAAAAATAAAAACACAAATGCGTCAAAATGTGTCAAACTTATTTGCTCCCAACTTTTATAAAAAAAATATAACCAAAAATGTAAATTTTACAGCAAAAAAACAATTTTTTTACAATAAAAGGAAAAACTTCTTATTGAACCCCAAAACTATCAAATGTAAAAAATTTAAAAAAAAATCCATTAAGTTAATGCTAATTTCAATGCATTTATTAACTTAATGTCAATTTATTTTAACATGTTTTGTACAATTTCCAATGTTGTTAAAAACATTATGTAAATGGTGTTCTCGCATTACAAATGCAAATTTGGAAACATTTTTAAAAAAGTTCAAAACTGCATGACCAAAAACCCTAATTTTGTACACAAAAGTTAAGACCAACACAATCTTGCACATTTTATTTTTTATGCTTTATATTATAACAGAAAAATACTTTTTATTCAATTGACTTATCGATACCATCACAACGATTGAGGTCAAGAGGACCTTCCAAACTTCATTCAATACATTATTCCTTTGAAATCATTCATCCAAAATAGTTATATTATTACAAAAAAAAAACTCGAATAAGCTATACAAAACTTTTAATTGGTTTAAGTTTATTTTTCCCTATTTGATAAAAATAAAATTGTAATCCCTATAGTCCCTGATATGGTTTATATAAACTTGAAGTTCACCAAGCATTTTAAATTCAATTCACGCTTCAAGCACACACGTTATAACTTTTATTTTTTATCCAAAAACTATCGGAACTTTCTATGCAAATATCCAGTAAAAGATATCAAAATTTTGGAATATATTCCATTTCCCCCAAAAAAAAATCAAAAAAGAAAAACTGCAACAAACCAACCCACAACATGCCCCCATGCAAGTAATTCTCAAATCCCTCCGGTAATATTTTCATTTATATGTAGGTATCCTTTTCGCATATCTATCTCTCCTTCAAAGGGATATCTTATTATCATAACGACAAAATGATAAAATAAAAAGATGCCATAAAAGTTTTTTTCAAAAAAAAAAAAAAGAACTTTTAAAATATTTGCGGGTTTTTAGACCAAAAAGAAAAAAAAAAAAATCAAAAAAACAGAAAAATATAAAAACTTCAAATGAAATTATTCGAGGGGTTGATTTGGTTTTTTTTTAAACTTTTTTTTAAGTTTTTTTTTTATCAGCTGCTGCATTAGTATGCCAAGAATGTTGTGAATATCTTGGGTGGCAGTGGTAGAGTGTGCTGCCGGTGCCACTTTTTCCTCAAAAAAAAAAAAAAAAAAAAAAAAAAAATATGCAAACTTTTGGAATTCTTTTTGTTTAATTTTTTTTTTTTTTGTTTCTTTTGATTCTTGAAAATATCCTCGAGGACGAAGGGCAAAGTTTAAGTATTTCTTTTTCTCTCTCGAAAACGCTATTTTCTATCTTCTTTTGAAATAGATCTTTGAGGATGAATGGCAACTGATGGGGTGGAAGTGGAAGAGTGGCAGTGGGTGGTTGTGTCATGCAAATATGTTGCGGTGGCAGCGAGCGGTGGCGGCTTGGCTTATGGAATTATGTAGCGTTTTTCGATCTGATAGATATTTTGAATATTTTTTGTTTGTGTTTTTGAGAAGAAATAAAAAAAAAAATCAATAAAGTTGTCGAATATAACCAAGCGGTCTGGTCTGGTTTTTGTGATGCATTGAAGAAGTTAACTTTGCTTTGTTTCTTTTTTTTTTTTCGTTTTATTCACAGATGGGACCAATTTTCGGTCCTTATGGGGATGAATGTTTTTTAAAATTTTGTATTTATTTTTTCGTTTTTTTTTTTTTTATTTTTATTTCTATGTTTTTGTGTTTATTCTAAGTTGTTGAACAAGTCTCTCTACAAAAAATATTTATAAAAAAGTTATTCATTGAAGTTTTTTTTTATTTTTTTTTCGGCTGCTTTTTTAATGTGTACCCTAGCACGAACATAGGCCAAGTTCTTTCTCTATGGAGATTCCTATCCCTCTTTTTTTGTATAAAGGAGAAAATTTATTAAGAATTTAAATTTTGTTCGAAAATGTAAAAAAAAAAATTTTTCTTTTGGGCAGGCTGAGAGTATATTCAAATAATGACATAACAAGTTTTTCTTGCGACCAGAATAACAATGTTTACATTTTACGTAAGGATGGAGGATGAAAAAGTATACCAGAGAAAACTTCATTAAGGACGAAAGAAGTTATTTAATAAGAAGATTGCTTTTGGGAAGGTCAGTGATTGGGTTTGGGGGATCGGGTTGGAGATGGTTAGATGATGCAAAAGTGAGGTTAAGTGATTTTTTACTTATTTTGTTTCTTCATACTGAGGTTACACAATTGTCTATATGTTAAAAAAAATTAAATTTTTTAAAATGCATTTTTTTTCCTACAAGGGGCATCTTTTGTACTTTTTTCGAAAACAGTTTGTAATTTTTGTACCTTATTTAATAGACCTATTCTTTTTGAACATATATCTTTAAAATCCAACTTGTTACGAAACTTAGGTCAGAGGTTATCAGCTTCCAAACATGCAAACAAAATATGTTTAGAGTCAAATAAGTCTGCAACCAGACCTCATAGAAACTTTTGGTTTTCAGTCAAAATTAGAGCTTAAAAAGACCTTTATTTTGAGGCCTCACTCGATGAATTTGGATGAATTTTTTTTGGCACTAGGATTTTTTTCAAAAATCTTTAAAAAATAGGTTTGTAATTTTTGTACCTAAATAGATAGATCTACTCTATATGAACTCATATCTTTAAACCAAAACTTGTTTGGAGACATAGTTCCAAACATACACACAAAATCTATTTAGATCTCAAGAATTCTGCAACTAGAGCTCAAAGAATTTGTTGGGTTTCAATCATGAGCAGAGTTTAAAGAGACCTTTCTTTTGATATCTTACTTGATGGATTTTTTAAAATGCATTTTTTGATGTGATGTCGTCTTATAAATCGATGAACCATGGCAGAATCCACGAAAAAGTGACGCCATTTTCTCCCGTTCCCGTAAAAATTATAAATAAACTATTGGAGATACAAACATTTTCTATAGCTTATTTGAAAGATAATAACCTAAAGTTGAATAATAATGAAAGATTTCTTAAAATTTAATTAAAAATAGGGTAAATAGGGGTAAAATAAATTTCAAAAAAGAGGCTATTTTCTAAACGCGATTTTGTAAAAAGTTGATTTTTTTTAATCGATAGGTAAATTTATGGTAAGACTAACATAGCATCGAAAATTTTTTTAAAAATTTCAAAACCAAGTTATTAATGGTTTTTTAAAACTAAAACATGAGGTAGTCCTTTCACAAAGTAGTAAATATTAGTAGGGGAAATTTTTTTGACAATTTGAAAAATGCTATTCAAAAGATAACTGATTTTTTTCTTTGTCTTTGTGTTTCGCAATATGAATTTTTAAAAAACACATACTTTTTTACGGGTATTTTTGGGTGGATTTTTGTTTTTAGCAATTTTTCGTAGCGTTCAGAAAATCTCAAACTTATAGAACATATAGTCGTTATAGTTATGGTTGTGCGCATTAGAGTGGTCCATGCTTGTATTTGAAAATAAAATTTTCAAATAAACGTTGGTCCACCCCCTAGTTTCTTTCCACATATTATTGGTAGGTATAATACTGTTTTTCAGCCTCCTATCTTATATATAGAAGGGAGTGCTGATTGATATTGAAAAATTTTATTTTTTTGAAAAAAAGTAAAATTTTTTTTGTTTTTAGTTAAAAATTGCTTGAAAGTTGTGGTTGTTGTACTTATTCTGAAAAAAATATCGAAATAATAATTTCTAGGGGCACTTATAAGTAAATTTTGTCATCAATTAGTACACAGACTTTTTTTTGCACATTTTGCTTATTATTTATTATTTTTAATTATTTCTTACTTTTTTTCGAAAAAAAAAATATTTAATTTGTTTTATAAAGACAATCAAAACATAAATAAAATATTAAAAAAAAAGGAAAAAAAATCAAGATTACCTACAAAACCTAAAAATTGAACTGTTACTAGCACCCTCTTGCGCTTAAGATAGCGAATTGAAATTTCACAACGTAAATGTTATAGATAAGTGGAACAAATATGGCGGTTTGCCCGACCAAAAATAAAAAAAAAAATAGTTTTTTGACCACACTAGTCCGCATGCATGTGCAAAAAATTGGTATTCTTAAATGATTTTTTAATGAACAACTTGAAAAACAAGTTTTTTTTTACCTTTTTTTTATTTTTTATCTTTTTTCTTCAACAGATAAAATGACATGACTATATTTGTACAGAATTTCAATCAATTTCGTATTCATAATTTTGAGATAACGTTAAAAATAAAGTTCTATTTTTCAACACGTCCTTTCTTTTGATCTAGAGCACATACAAATTTTATTTAACTTTATTGAGCATTGAGCATGTTAAAAGTCCTGAAGTGTCACAACATTTTTTATTTAAAAAACATTAAGTTTTCGATAAAAATGATGTTTTACAAAATTGTAGCTGAAGTTATTTTACAAAAAATTGTCGTACAAAGTTTTCTTGTAACACACACCGTTTAGAAATTACATCAATTCAAACTCGCATATTATGTTTTTCTTGATGTTTTTATATTTTGTGATTTTATTCAAATTATATGGGATAGTTTTAAATGTTGTTATGTCTAAACGGTCAGTGATACAAAAAAACTTTTATATGACAATTTATTGTAAAATAATAGACGGAGAGATGGTTGCAAGTTTTCGGACTGACTCGGGAAATGGAATTTTTTTCATGAAATTGTTGGATAGGGGTGGGATAAGCAAATGCCAAATTGGCAGAAAGCAGACTGGATGGAATAAGCGTGGGTGGGGGCTCAAACTTGCATTTTTTTTTTGGAAAAAAAACTTTCTCGGAAATGGGTGCAAAGTGGTGGAGGTGGTTGAAGAAGGTGTTAAAGTGACAATTCCAAAATGGCAGAAAGCTAAGTGGATGGAAAAGGGGTGGCAGAAGGGCGCAAAGTGGTAAATTTTTTTTTGAAATTTACTGACTCGGAAATGGCTGCCATTTTGCAAGTGTGTTCCTGATGGTATGTAGTTTCTAAATTCAAAATGGCAGAAAGCAGACTGGATGGGTTCTATTTTTTTCAATTTTTTACTTCGGAGAGTGCCAAAAAAAAACTTTTATTTTAAAAAAATATTTAAAAACAACGGCAACACCTTAAATCTTATATTATAACTTTTTTTAAAGCCAAAACCCTATTATATAATAATCTTTTTAAATAATGTTGTTTTTGTGAAAAGTTTTTGAAACAAAAATTTTTAAACTCAAAATTTTAACTTTTTTTAAATTTTTTTTTTGTAACTTTATTTTTTTTTTAATTTTACACGATCAAGCTTTGCTTTTTGTATTTTTATTTAATTGTCTAGCTAATTCTCAATGAAGTGTTGAAAACCAGATGCTAAAACTCAAAATTTTTAACTTTTTAAACATTTTTTTTCTCATTTTAATTTTATTTTTAATTTTACGATACCAAGTATCGCTTTTGGTAATTAAAATCAATTTTGTAATCAATTTTAAATCAATTACTGAAAACCAGATGCTAAAATGTCTACTGCAGATAGCTTTGCCAAAAATATCTATAACTTTTATACCGACCATTTTTTCACATAACCTCAAAATTTATGTAAAAAATTCAATTAACCGAGTTTTTGGTTTTTATTTTTATCTTTTTCAAAAAAAAAAATTTCTTACCTTATTATGTCACAAATACATTGATTTCAAATATTATTTTTTCATCCTATTTTGACTTAATATCAAAAAAAGCACCCTAATTTTCAAACGAAAATTTACGTGTTAAAATACCAGCTTTTTTCAAAAAGTCGGTGGGCATTTCGTTCGTTAAAATGTCTACTTTCTGATAGTGTAAAAAAAATTTACATTAGTATACTATAGATAGTTGATACTAATTACCAAAAGAAGTGCTTGATATCGTAAAATTAAAATAGAAAAAAAAAATTTTTTAAATAACAAAATTTGAGTTAAAAAATTGATTATTTCAAAAACTTTACGACTTTTTAGCATCTGGTTTTCAGTAATTGATTTAAAATTGATTACAAAATTGATTTTAATTACCAAAAGCGATACTTGGTATCGTAAAATTAAAAATAAAATTAAAATAGAAAAAAAAAATTACAAAAAAAAATAAAAAAAATTTGAATTAAAAAATTGATTATTTCAAAAACTTTACGACTTTTTAGCATCTGGTTTTCAGTAATTGATTTAAAATTGATTACAAAATTGATTTTAATTACCAAAAGCGATACTTGGTATCGTAAAATTAAAAAAAAAATTAAAATAGAAAAAAAATTACAAAAAAAAATAAAAAAAATTTGAATTAAAAAATTGATTATTTCAAAAACTTTACGACATTTTAGCATCTGCTTTTCAGTAATTGATTTAGAATTGATTACGAAATTGATTTTTATTACCAAAAGCAGTGCTTGATATCGTTAAATTAAAAATAAAATTAAAATGAGAAAAAAAGTTAAACATTTTGAGTTTAAAAATTAATTATTTCAAAAACTATACGACATTTTAGCATCTGGTTTTCAACACTGCATTGAGAATTAGCTAGACAATTCAATAAAAATACAAAAAGCAAAGCTTGATGGTGTAAAATTAAAAAAAAATAAAGTTACAAAAAAAAAAAAATTTAAAAAAAGTTAAAATTTTGAGTTTAAAAATTTTTATTTCAAAAACTTTTCACAAAAACAACATTATTTAAAAAGATTATTATATAATAGGGTTTTGGCTTTAAAAAAAGTTATAATATAAGATTTAAGGTGTTGCCGTTGTTTTTAAATATTTTTTTAAAATAAAAGTTTTTTTTTGGCACTCTCCGAAGTAAAAAATTGAAAAAAAATAGAACCCATCCAGTCTGCTTTCTGCCATTTTGAATTTAGAAACTACATACCATCAGGAACACACTTGCAAAATGGCAGCCATTTCCGAGTCAGTAAATTTCAAAAAAAAATTTACCACTTTGCGCCCTTCTGCCACCCCTTTTCCATCCACTTAGCTTTCTGCCATTTTGGAATTGTCACTTTAACACCTTCTTCAACCACCTCCACCACTTTGCACCCATTTCCGAGAAAGTTTTTTTTCCAAAAAAAAATGCAAGTTTGAGCCCCCACCCACGCTTATTCCATCCAGTCTGCTTTCTGCCAATTTGGCATTTGCTTATCCCACCCCTATCCAACAATTTCATGAAAAAAAATTCCATTTCCCGAGTCAGTCCGAAAACTTGCAACCATCTCTTAGACTATAACCTCAGTTACAATTTTGTAGAACAAAATTTTTATTTTAAACCTACCGTTTTGTAAATAAAAAATGTTATGACCTTTGACCCCTTATAATAGGACTAGCGGACAGAGGAAACTTCACCCTAACAGCAAGCTGCATACCAAAAATCAGTCTATTCGTCTATTCTTACTGGACTAATATTTAGATTTGTTTGGTTCAAAGTAATCCACCCTCCAAATAAACGAATCCACTAATTAACTTTTGAAGGTTTTGTTTTAACACTTCTTTCACTGAAGTTTTCAGTTGATCAAGACTGCTTGGAGGTGGATTTCGGTCGCGAATGCATCTTTTCAATATTTCCTACACATGTTCTATTGAATTCAAATCCAGATTTCTGTGTGGTTAATCCGAAGCTGGAATATTAAAATCTTGAAGATATTCTCAAACTACTCTAGCATGCATTATCGTGCATCAGACTAAACTGTGGACCAAATCTAGGGGTGATTGGAACCAGATGCTGTTCGAGGGCATCAGTCAAGTATTTTTGGGTACTTAACTTAGGTCTAGAAAGGCTCGCTAACTCCGTAGGTGTTGTAAAGCAGATTTAACTCCATGAAATTTTATGACTCTTCTTTAAAAAGCTCGCAGGTTAACAGACAGACTTCAGCAAATCTCTCCCCAAATCTTCCCGAAAAACATATTATTCCATACCTTTAATTTAAGATCACTATTGTCTCATTTGAGAAAATAACCATGATGCTGTGGCATAAAGTAATAGCAGGACTTTACTTTAAAATAAATAGGATGTGCGTTAAATTTGAGCAGGAGTGTATGTTTTGATCTCAATAACTCTGCAACCAGACCTCATAGAAACTTTTGGTTTTCAATCATGAATAAAGGTTAAAAAGACCTTTCCCACTCGATGAATTTGGATGAAATTTTTTAAAATAAATTTTTTTTCGACAAAGGGTACCCCTTGGATTTTTTTCAAAAATAGATTTGTAACTTTTTTACTTAAATGGATAGGCCTGTTCACTGTGAATTCATGTCTTGACACCAAAACTTGTTTTGAGGCTTGGTTCCCAAGATATTAGTTTCCAAAAAAGAAATTTTCAAGTTAATTTAAAATATAGATTTTTTTTTAAATTTTATAGAATCTCCATTGCTAAAATAAGTACTTCCTATGTTATCTAATCTTTACTTCGTTTGGTCTTTGTCTATTATACTTGAGAGTTAAATTTAAAAATCTTTTAAAATTTATTAATCCACTCGTCAGACATAAAATTCCCCAAAAAAACTTCTCTCATTAAGCTCTAAGGCATCGTATCGCCTTGACTTTCTTCTAAAAAACCGCCACTTTTTAAATTAACACTCCGTCAACTCTATGGTATTCCATCAAATCGTATACAAAGTGTTGCGCTTTCACTCAAACATGTTCATTTTGATACAATCTCTTTTACCTATTTTCCTACAAAAAGCTACACCAGAGAGGAATCAAAATTAATGATTCGCCCATAAGTCTTAACGATTTGATTGATTGAAAGTTTTATCAGAAGTCCTTTTTCAAAACACCACCACCGGCCGGCTTCCTTCAATGAAACTGTCATTTTATCTCTCGCTTAATTTATAGCTCAATTTAAAATAAAAACATAAAAAAAAAAACAAAAAAAAACTTTCTATTCAACATTATCCAAAATGTAATGTTGGCAAGGTTCGGCTGTAGGTTTTACTATATCCACATACAACACAAGAAAAGTTGTTGGGTCTTTTGTCAAAATAAAAGAGGACTCTCAACTCGAAACTCATTGTGGTGGTAATCAATTTCATGACATTCTGGGTTGGCGGAAGAATATCAGCAGCAACAACTTTTGACGCGTCAAGATGAGGCCAATTATTTTATAACTCTCCGCCTTACTTACTGTACCAAAAGTCATATCAATATTAATTGTTTCATTTAATGAGGGGCTATTTGTTGGAATGATCGGCTCCAACACTCTCATGAGTCACGACATGACAAAACTTTCAATTTTTACTTATCCCTTTTTCGTCGTCAGAAGGGAAGTTGCTTTTCCTTTTTTGGTTGATTTTGTTTAAAAAAAACAACATGTTTAAAAGTTTTTAGGGTCAGCTATTGGATTAAGAAAAATAATAATACAAAATCCTCTCATAATGCAAAGTTTATAATGTTAACAGAATTGATTTTTAACCATGAGGTTTTCACATATTCTTCAGTGGAGCTATCAGATTTAAAGAAATAAAGTATAAAAATTCTATGCCAATTAGCTATAATACGATATTTTCTAGACTTAAAAAATAACGGTATCTGCCACATCTTGTTTTGTAAAAAAAACGACTTTAACGATTTGATTAAAATTTAGTGTCTATGTGAAATAAAAAACAAAAAAACGGTACTTGCCACAGTACCGGTACCAATGTTTTTTTTTTTTTTTGAAAATAAAAAATAATAATTTTTTAACAATGATAAATCAGTTAAATTTGTTTGTACAAAAATGTGTGAAAATTTGCTTATACAAAATATTTGCTTTTTAAAAAACGACTCTGACGATTTTTTAAAAATTCTTTGTTAGATATAGATATACAAGAAATTATATGAACATTTAAAATTTTATTTTTAAGGTAGTCACTTACCTAAAAATTATTTTATCTGAAAAAACACTATAATTTCATATTAAGAATCATCCATCAGGAGATGGATGACCCTCCAACGATAATATTGATCGATGCTGTTTTTTTTTTTCGAAACCAAAAAATGTGTATACATAATTGCGTAAGGGGTACAATGGTTGGCACCCCCGATTTGTGTACCAATTATTGGCACCCTTCATGCAATAAAGCATTTCACAAAAACCACTATGCCCATTAACAAAAATCATGTTTTTTTTAAAAACTGTTTTAGTTCTCTACAATTTAGCATTTTTATTTAAGTCTATTTCATTCTCAGTTCCTTTTAATTAGTAAAAAAGTAAAGCCGTTCTAAGTTCATGAAAAAAGTGCAAAAAATACAGTGTTCCCGCTAAAGACACTGAATTTGGTAACTGTCCGTTTTTGATTATTTTTTGAGTTTTTGAATGAAGATTTATTTTTTTTAGCTTAACAATATAATAAATTAAATGTTTTTAATTGTTTTTATATAAAAAATATGTGCAAATTAATTAAAAAGGGGTGTCAATAATTGGTCCCATATAAAGTAGTGGTTTTATTATTGGCAGGGGGGTGCCAATAATGCGTGTTTTGGGACATTAATCGTTGGCACTGCCAATAATTGTACCTTAAAGACTGCCAATATAATTATACCGTGTGCCCGTTATAAGTTTATTTTTGAAAAATGGGGAAAAAAAGAGCTCAAAAGGTTTGATAGATTTTCCAAAAACTCGTTACAGACGATTGGTACGCAATTTCTATGACCCGTTTTTATTTTATTTTAATATCTCGGTTTTAACGGATATCTCCTATATAAAGTTTTCGAGATAGGTATTGCAATTTTCTCGAAAACGGCTCCAACAATTTCGTTTAAATTTGGCGTACGCAATGTTTAAAAAAAAAATTCTAAAAAAAAGCGTGTTTAGTTTTTGTCAAAAAAATTGTAAAGCTGAAATATGACGTTTCTCTTTTTTGTGAAAATGACATAATTTTTAGTTAAATTTAAACTTAAAAAAAGATTTAACTTCCAAAAATTATCTAAAATAAAGTTATGTAATTTGAAATGCAAGAGCCATTAGGTAAGTACGAACCAGTTGTACATTTTATTTCCTTTTTTTTTTTTAATTGCGTTAAATGAAGATTTTTTGTTATATTAAACTGTTTTTAACTAAACTTTGATAAAAACTATCATGAAAAACACTTGTATTTCCTTCAATTTTGAGGGTGCCAACAATAATTGTACCTGGGTGCCAATGATTGTACCTTTTGGTTAGCTTTTCCTATTTTAATATTTTAAAAATAGTCTTTGTTTTTTAAACATTTTTTTCTAATAACATTCAATTCAGAAATTTTTTAAACTTTAATTTGACATAGTAAAACATATTCCTAACTCTTTAAATGCGAGAGTAATTCGCAATTCAATGTGAAAAAATGCTTAGGGGTGCCAACCATTGTACCCGTTAAGCTATTGTTTCTGTTTTTAAAATGCATTAAAAAATAATTCAAAATAGTTGGAGCGGTTAAAAATAAATAATTTCTTATGAATATTTTTTTCTGAAAAAATTCAAAATTCGTTTTTGAAAATTTAATTTAATTATTAAAAAAAATATTTTTTTTTTTTACTTAGGAATATAAAAGCTATACTAATACTTTTGTATAAAGTTCGTTGAAATTGAATTATTTGTTTGTTAGATATTAAATAATGGTTTTCGAAAAAAATCGTTTCAACAGAAGACACATAGACCTTGATTCCATTTTACAGCAGATTAGTTGTATTAAATATGCTATTAATCCGTTGTTAATTTTTCAACCATATATTTTGTGATTGTTATAATTATGATGTGAAAATAAAATAATATTAGGAAATTAGAAAATTGCCTTTACTGACAAAACAATTTCAAAAAATTTTATTTTTGTTGTTTCCGTTTATGACATTAGGTATATTTCAAAAATAATATCATTTTGAAGTAAATGTTTCAATAAAAAAAAATTACACTTCATACAAATTTTCAAAACTAAAAAAACCGATAACACTTCACAGTTGAATTAATAAAAACACAAAAAATTTAAAATTTTTGTCACCGCTCCGTTAAATTTGGCCTGCAGTTTATATGAAATGTATCGCTTTTTCTTAACAAAAATATATTTTTTAAGAAAATTTTAAATCAACTCTATTGCTGTAGCAATCCCATATGTAAGACATCTCATGACAATTAAAATTTTTAAAGATCAATTTGCATAAAACGGGAAGATTCCATACAAAAAAGTTACGTATACACCACAGTGACCAAAAGGCAAAAATACATCATAATAACTTAACAAAAGACACCTACACGAGGCTGCTAAATAAATTCTTGATCAGATATCTACAATCTACATTATTTAAAAAGACCCTTGTGAATAACGGGAAAATGGTCACCCTAACCACTTCCTCTCAGGCAAGCTAGTACATCCGACTCAGTAGGATGCATTTTACTTCTTTAAAAAAAAGTTTAGATACGAACATTCTGTCCCATTTAATTGGTAGGTAGGTATTGGATAGTACAATATTTTCGTGGCTTATTTTTAAATTAACAAACTTTTTGACACCAAGATGGTCTGTCAGTTATTGTGTGCAGTATCCCAGGAACTCTGCTGGTTTGGGAGGAAAAATTCCCCAATCCAGAGCAACTTCAGAAAATAACAATAGACAATTTTATAAACGGACAAGTTCTGGGATAAGGGTGAGTCGTGACTTGTGAGTCAAAGGCACAACAAGCTTGGCTGGCCTGTGTGTTCGTTTTGGGGAAGAGCAGAGCACATCTGCAATGCGAAACTTTTTCGCTTTTAGGATGATTAATATCGTTTCACTTGACTATGAGTGAAAACGAAACGAAAAAAAAAATGAGGAAAAGCGAAAACAGGACCAATTTTTTATTCCTTAACAAGGTGTTAATGTTAATGAATTAACATTATACTTTTTTTAGTCGACCAGGTACGAGTTGATGCAACTACACCGATATGGAGATATAACGACATCTGGTGGCAAACATGAGCGAAGGACTGGCTTCCGGGGGCGATTGTATACGTTTTTGTTAAGTTTTTGAGTGCAGAAATATTTGAATGAGTGTGTGGTTTATTTGTGTGTGTTTGTGTTCACAATTTCAACCAGGATAACATAACAAATAAATTATGCGAGTGCTGTTTGCTCCTGATGGTGCTGCTGATGCTGGTAAACCAGGTTGGTGTGTGTTCTGGGTATCCACTCTCTGGATGCTATGATGGTATCGCAGCATTCGCCCCCTTAAACATGTTTTTGCCATCATATAACACAGTGAAGTTTTCTGTAGAGAGAGTGTCAGTAAAATGCCCAAAGCAGTCTGTGAAGTGTGCACACAGCAAAAATAGAGAGAGAGACCAAAAACTAAAAATAAGTTCGAAGTACATCACAAAAAAACAGGTGCAAGGATTCTGGTTGAAGTATAATGAAGAGTTGTTGTTTTGTTGCTTTATAGTTTTTTTTGGGTTTTGTACAACTTTTTTGTGCACACAGAAAACACACTGAGTATAGTATATAGTAGAAGTATAGAAGAGGATTGAGTGCTTTTCTGCACAATGTTGAAGCCGGAGGCCATTTTTGTTGATACACAATAATTACATTTTCACAATGTGATTATACTTTTTATTCTACCTACTTCTTTTTTTAACATTTTTTTTTAAGTTTGTGTCGTGTTTTTGATAGTTGGAGGGAGCTTAATGAACTAAATGCAGTTTTTTGTTTGTTTTTTTTCTTGCTGATACCGGTGAAATGTTTTGAAGGTGAAAAAAGTAGTATTACAATAATTACTGGCATAGAGGTGAAACTCATGGAGAGCAATGACCTCTCAAGTTTTTGAAAGAGAATATTATTTTTTATCATATAGGTATGTACATTTTTTGAGATAGTGTTCGTTTTTATACAGATTTTGAAGAAGAACATTTTTGATAAACATGAAATTGAAATTTCTTTAATTTCTTTAATCTATCAGTATAAGGTTTTTATCATAGGAAAAAAAAAATCAAATTTTGCAGATTAAAACTTCTGAAATAAATTTTCTAAACGAAATTATTTTACTATACTCTCCGACTGGAGTTTCAAAAAGAAACAGATAAAACAGCAACCAATCAACGAAAACGCCAAATCATAAAGTAACTAACATTTAATTAATTAAGGTATATTACTTTAATTTTTTCATAAAAAAAGTAACAAAAAAACAGGAAAAATATTTGAATGCACAAAAATTTAAAAAAAAAAATCCTTTTTTTTTTTTTTTATTTTTTTTGCCAGTAGGTTTTGAAAACAGTCCACTGTCTGTCTGTCTGTATAAGGAGCTACAGCCTAAACGCATGGACTGATTAATGTCAGACTTGGTATGTAGCGTTATTTGGCGACTTTCCAGAGGGGTTTTTGGAATTAATTTTTTTGGACCAAAAATAACGCTACTTGTCATATATCGATTTTAGTAAAATTGAAATATCTCGAAAACGGCTCTAACGATTTTGTTTAAAAAATTCAAATGTTAGTTTTAAGCTAAGGTCTATCTTTCAATGAAAAATTTTTTTTTTGAAAATCATTATTAACGGTACCTGTCATAGAACCGTTTTTTTTTTCATTCGATTTCAATGAAACTTTTTGCATTTATATAATTTAAATATAAGCTAAAAATACAATTTTGAAAAAAATAATTTTTGGATTTTTAAAAAAATTTTGAAAATTTTTTTTTGAAAAATCAAATTTTCGAAAACGGGACATTGATTTTTTTTGAAATTTTGTTTTTAGATGTTGATTAGTGATTTCGACAAAATGGCATACCAATTTTATTTTAAAACTTTTTTTCCAACAAATTATTTATAAAAAATTAGTTTTTTTTAAAAACGGCTCTAACGATTTTGAAAATTTTTTTTCAAAAAATGCATCTTAATATATCAATCAAAACTGCATACTTGTTTTGGAGGGAAATTTAAATTAAGATTTTATTTTATTTTTTTTTTAAAACGAATTTTATTTTTTTTCGAAATTTCTATATAAAAAGTCTTAAAAATTTAAGCAACTTTAACTCTAAGATCAAGTTCGTGCGACCCAGTCGTGCATTTTATTTAATTTTAGGTGGATATTGAAAATTTCACTTTAATTAAAATATCAATGTTGACTAGATTTTACGTGTTAGTTTATTATAATGAAACCTATTTCTTTCTTTTCCTTTTTATTTTTTTTATTATTTTAAGTATTTTCTTTCTTTTTTCAAAACATTACTGAAAGCTAATATTCTTTACAAAATAATGGTGATATTATTTTTTCTATTATAGGTGATATAATTGTTTTGTTATTTTCTCCCAAACTATGTGAAGTAAAATCTTATTACCGATCAAATTTTCTCAGTAAATCATACATTTTACTTCGAAAAAACACAAAGCTCCTTTAAATTAATACATTTTTTCAATAATTTGGAATGAGAAATTGATTTGAAAAAATGATAATAAAATATCAAAAAAAAAAAATTCCAAAAAATATACTGAAAAAAATTGTTTGTCTAATATCATCATAATGACACATGTTTTCAAGGTATTTTTTGATGCTGAATCTAATGACATAAAAATAAAGTCAATACGATTGCTCTAAGAAAGCCGATTAAAAACAAGGGTGCTTGTTTTTTTACTTCAACAGGTAAAATATAACCAAAATCCATGTAAAAAACATGTTACACTGATGAAATTCGGGATGAAGGTTTGAGAAAAACAGGGTACAAAGGATTCATAAAGTTCTTAAAATTATTTTTGGTGAAAGGGTGTTTTTTTGATAGGTTAAGTTAAGTGTGAGAAAGGTATCATAACAGCTAACTTAAATTTTATTAATTTTTAAAACTTGGTGAAAAAGTTTTGTTTGGTATACGAATTAAGAATCGATAAAAAGTACAAAATTATTTTGAGTGAAAGGGTGTTTTTTTTTCAAGAAATTATGAAATTCGGAATTTGTACCACAAAAACTGGGAAAAATTTTTTACACCAATCAAAATTGGTAAAAGAATCCAAAAAGTCTATACAAATATTTTAGGTTAAAGGGTGTTTTTTTTGGAATAATAGGGAAAATCCGCGATTAGTCCAATAAAATCAATGGAATAAAAGGTACCATCACGAAATTCAATAAATACCTTCTCTTTCTTATGGGGATTACGAAGAAAAGAAATCTATAAATTTTTTTCATGTGAAAAGGTGTTTTTTTTTTAGTTGTAGGGAAAATATGGGTATATTTAGAAAAGTGTGCAATGCTACAGTAAAATTAGTGGTACCCTATCGAAATTCAGGAATTATGTTACTTTTGAGATAAGAAACAAGAATCTAAAGTGTCTATAAAAATTTCACGGTTAAAAAGGTGTTTTTTGGAGTGAAAACAAAAATGATGGGTCACCCTAATCAAATTTGGTGAAAACGTTGAATTTGGAATAGAAAGCAAGAATAAAGAGTTTTTATAAAAAAAATACGAGAAAGGGTGTTTTTTCCAAGAGACAGTAAAATCTGTAATTGGTCCCAAAATGCCAATGATTCGTGTAAAACGTCTAAGAACTTAAGTATAAACGTTTAATTTGTCATCAAAACCAAAAATTCTTGATATTTAAAGAAATGTAAATATTTACTCAATTTAAAGATTAAGTGTGTAACCAATAGAATATACATTTACCTTTTTTTGCTGCTGTCTTTTCACAAACAAATCTGCAAACAAGACTAAACCCCATACCTGCCTTCTATAATTATGTTTGCACCTTAAAGGGCTTCCTGCCATTTTCAAGTTTGTGTACTGTGTACTTGCTCCTCAAACACAAGTACATAAAGAGTATGGGTAGTCTTTGGGTTTTAAAGGTAAAGAACACAAAAGTGCTTTCTCTGTAACAAGCATCAGCATACTCATGCTCCAGCTTAGTGCTAATTAAGTGAAATACAAAACCCTCATCCATCCTTGAATCTCAAACATATCTCCACACACACATCAACAAATAAACTCACTCATTTCCATATATATTTACGTATGGGATATCCTTGAATGTTGTTCAATTGCGCCATCATCATCATCATAAGCATCATTGAGAGGCTATAAAGATTTTATCCGCCCTCTCGATTAGATTTTCTCAATTCAACAAGATTAGAAAAATATTCTAACAAAATCAAAGTGATAAAAAAAAAATAAATATAAATACTTTCTTACTTACATCAAGCAAAAAAAAAAATCTTTGAACCTAACCAAGTAAAGGCTAATGAATTCAATTAGCTTAATTATTATCCTTTTTTTGCAAAGAAAAAAAAAAAAAAAATCAGCTAGTAAAAGCTAAAAAATGAGAACCTAAAAGGGAATCAAATTTTAAAATCGAAACTCGAGAAATGAATTATAATCAAAGCCGAAGGACATTCTGCGTCAGTATCACACTGACGCGATTGACGACACTGAAAATGGTGCAGCCGGAAGCCATTTGTATTTCTCCAAGGAAACGGCAGCAAAACGATGCGCGATGGATCGTGGGTGTGCTTCGTCATAATTCGTTTATGAAATTCAGCCTCTCATCTGTTATGGAATGCTTCAACTTTTGTTAGGACGACACGACGAAGCAAGGAAGAAGGTACGAGAAATCTGTAATATTATAACCTCGTTTCGTAATGGATAGCGACAGTTAACAGTCTCCTTTCTTTGCACCGTTCAATTCCTTTGACATAGTAAGAGCTGCTCATGCATAATGGAAAAATTGTAAACGGCGATGCATCCAGCATGTAAGTCAATTAATGAATGCAATGAATCTGGGTTCATTTACGCTGGATCCAAGCAGGTGTGTGCGTTTCTGAAGATGGCAACATTATAAGATATGAGTTTCCTGTAAAGTATGATATGAATTTTTGAAAATAAAGAAGATTCTGTTCAGTGAGGATTAAAATCTACTTTGAAAATTTAATATGTTTGCATTAAGATGCTGAGAAAGGGTTCTTAAGGGAAGGAAATTATGTAACTTGTAATCCGCAAATTCTTGGAAATTTTTTAGGTTTTCAAAAGAAATTAGTTTCGCTGAAAAGTTCATTTATTAACGGCAAAAGGAAATTGTTAATGAATAATACACTTTTACTATTCACTATTTGATGCGATATATTTCGGAATGTCTTAGAAGTTCTCCTACAAGTACTTTTATTACAGTAAACGTACACATGTACAGAAAACAAATATTGTTGAGTTTCAAGAAAGGTGTATGTATATAAAACAAACAAAAAGAAAAGAAAAACTTGGGACAAAAAATCTTTTTTTTTTCCTGTTATTCAGTCAAAAATTATTTAAGAATACCAATTTCTTGCACATGCATGCTTACAACCATAGACTTTTATGTTTCATAAGTTTAAGATTTTTTGCACGCTCCAAAAAATTGCTAAAAATACAAAAAAACACCCAAAAATATACCTAAAAAGTAGGTTTTTTCAAAAAACTATATTTGAAAACACAGAGACTTAAAAAAAAATCCGTAATAGGTATACCCCTGATATTTTTTTTATTATCTTTTAAATGGTATTTTTCAAATTAGCAAAAAAAAGTCCCCTACCTATAATCACTACTTTGTCAAAGGTCTAGTTTTAAAAACCATTTATAACATGGTTTAGAAATTTTTTAGAATTTTCAATACCATTTTCAGCCTTAAAATAAATGTATCTATCGATTGAAGAAAAATTTAATTCTCTATAGCTACGCGTTTAGAAAATAGCCACTTTTTTGCAAATTTTTTTTACCCCTATTTTCCCTATGGAAAGTGATGGCATTTTTAAAAACCCTTCAACAGTATCCAAACTAAAGTTATTACCTTTCAAATAAGCTATAGAAAATTTTTGTATCTCTAATACCTAGTTTATTTTTTAATTTTGAATTGAATTTTTTGCCGCACTGCCAAAAATTTCAGGTGGAACGGTTCATCGATTTATAAGATGTCATTATGACAAAAAAATGTTTTAGAATCAAAATAAAGAGTGAATAGTGAAATAAGATGAAAAGGAACAAAATGTTATAGTGGAGTAACCAAAGCTCAAAAATTGGCAATATTAGGGAACCCGGCCGAACAGCTTAGATTTTGATGATCTTTTTTTTCAAACGTCGGTAATTAAAAATACTTTAAAGTCTATAGATTAAAAATTGCCGGTGTTGCCGTTTTGATTTTTTAAATTTAATTGGAGATTTTTTTGAACAAAAAAATTTTTTTTTCAAAAATTTTTCTTAAATTTCATAAATTAATTGATTCCAAAAGATTGTCTAAGAAACTCAAGGAAAAATTTATATGGGAGTGAGGGACAATCTTCTATCGTTCAAGCGATAGATGCAATTTTCTTATTAATTGACTTCAAACACGAACAAAAATATTTGAACACAACGGCAACACCTACAATATTTAAATATACATTTTTAAAAAGCTAGATTCCTATTCATACTTGTAAAATTAAAATTAAGTTAATTAAATTAAGGGCTTTTGAAAGAATGGTAACTGAATTCAGATTTTTGAAAAAAAAAATTATAGAAAAAATTTTAACATGTCGTTTTTTAAACTTTTTCGTAATATAAAATGCATTTATTTTCAATTTTTTGTTGGCCCCATTTATTATGATTTGAAATTATAAAAGGAAATGTCAATATGTATTACGGTTTATGAAAAAAATTAAAAAGTATTTCATTTTCGAAGAACTTTTTTAATAAAAGTTTTAAAAAAAAATTTAACTTATTTTTTTTTTTTAAAGTTCAACATCTAAACATAAAATTATTTTTTATTCATTTAATAACCTTTACTGTTGAAAATTAAATAGCATAAATTTAAAGTTCTTTTTTACCAAAATCTTTGAGAAAATTTATTATTTCAATGCAAAAATTTGTTTTTATCAACAAAAAACCCAATGAATTGATGTAATTTTTAATTTTTTTATTAAAAGTGTGATATACATTACCTTTTCTGCTTCGGAATTCAACTGATAATATTTATGGCCAAAAATTTTTTTTTAAATAAATTCATATTTTATTAAAAAAAGTTTGGAAAAAAGTCATTTTAAATTTTTTTAATAACATTTTTTTTTAATTCTGAGTTTGAGGACCATTTTTTCAAAAATTCTTATCTAATATTAGTGGATTTAAATTTAAGAGATAAGAATGAGCTTCTGGATTTTTAAAAATGTATTTTAAAAAATTTGTAGGTGTTGCTGTTGTTTTCAAACTATTTTTTTTGTGTTTGAGGGCAGAATGTTAGGAAATTGCATTTATCGCTTAAACGATAGAAGATTGCCCCTTACACCCTTGTATTTTTTTTTTCCTTAAATTACCTAGAGAATCTTTTGCTACCATTTGTTTTATGAAATTTAAGCAAAAAAAATGCTTTGTTAAAAAAAATTTTATTTCAATTTTAATTAAATTTTCAATACGGCAACATCGGCAATTTTTAATCTTTAGACTTTAAAGTATTTTTAATTACCTACGTTTGAAAAAAAAATCGTCAAAATCAGAGCTGTTCGGCCGGGTTCCCTAATAATTTGCTTTAGTTACTCTACTATTAGTGAAAATATTTGAGAGCACAAAAAAATAATCAAAAATTCAGAAAATTTGAGGTTCACCCAGACTCTAGACCAAGTGATTTCAAACTAATAGTCCAAAACTTGCGACAAATACATTTTGGTTTGCTAAATTTAAGAAATGAAAAAAAAAAGAATTAAAGATAAGTACTAGACCATTTGAAAGGCTGAGACCAGCTGTCAGAAGACCCCAATGGAAAAAAATTCGAAAATAAGTTGAGAATTATATTTCGAAAATTGTAAATTTTTCGATTTTGGGGTCCAAGTGATAACCATCACTTAAATTTGTATATAAACAAGAGAAGATGGTGCACTGATGTCAAAAAAGTGTGTCCAAGTGATTTTTTCTTTTCAGCCTTTTGCGTTTTTATGCCTTTTTCAACTAAAATCCTTTTCTTCTATTACCAAAAAATGGTATAGGTATCAAAATATGAAAAAAAAACTCTCCTAATTGCAGATGTGTAAGACCTAGACCTTTTTGCTTCATTTCTTAATGTTGAAAAACGCTTTAAAAAAATGGTTTAAATGCACCTGGCCACGAAAAAAACCGAGGATTTTTATTAAAAATTCAAGTGCAAGTTTGTATTTCTCAAATAGTCTAGTCATTTTAGTCATTTTCAACCCCAATTTGTGGAAAATTTTCTACTGAGCTGAATTTTGGTATACACCTGTATTACGGGGTTTTACCTAATGAAGATGTAAAAAATTGACATTAATACATTTTCAAAAAATTTATTGAAGACAAGAACGGCTCTAACGATATAGAATTTTTTTTTTGACGTGATAACGTCTTATATAAATCGATAAACCATGGCAGCCACCACAGTGCGGCTAAAACTTCAATTCAAAATTAAAAATAAATTATTAAAGATACAAAATTTTTTTATAGCTTATTTGAAAAATAATAACCTAAAGTTAAATACATTTGAAGGATTTTAAAAAATTTATCTTTTAATAGGGTAAATAGGGGTAAAATAAAATTTCAAAAAATTGGCTATTTTCTAAACGCAACAATGTAAAGAGTTGATTTTTTTTTTATCAATAGATAAATTTATTGCAAGACTGACAATGGTATTGAAAAAATTCAAAAAAAATTTCAAGCTATTAATGGTTTTCTAAAACTAAAACATGAGGTACATAGACCTTTGACAAAGTAGTGATTACAGGTAGGGGAATTTTTTTTTTTTTTGTTGACAATTTGAAAAACGTCATTCGAAAGATAATAAAAAAAAAGAGTGTGTGTACACATGTAGATACACGCGACTGAAGTTATACTTCTCATTCAGTATTATGTAAATGAATTTTATTTGATATTTTTAATTTCTATTATTAAATTAAGTAATCCACACTTCATTTTTTTACATTTTTATCAAGTGAACAATAAATTAATTCTTTCATCCTCCCTGCGTCCATGTAGTTTTCGAAAAATCCCCCAATATTTCAACGCTCCTGGAAGCTACACCGCTTGAGAGCAATTTTTGGGAGTGATGCCAAATGATAGCTTGCGTCATGGGCCTACGCTTTGCACATTATCAGATTTTTAAAAAATCTCCTTCCATGTTAAACCGCCACATCATGCCTTTTTTTTCAGATTCGTGCCTATTTTTTTTACTTTTGAGTTCTCCCGGTTTGAGAACGCGTGGACCTACAGGGATGGGAGTTGGACCCAAATGTAGGTTAGAGTCCCCGCTACCTTTTGGCATCAAAAATTTTATTTTCATTTTCTTCAAAACTCCGCGATATAGGCGTTGGAAGTTGGGGGCGCGAAAAAACTTCTGGGAGCTGAACGCTTTGATCTAGAGACAGGGGAGTGGTGCCATATGAAAGCTTATATTCTCAACTACCTGATAGTGGTATAATCCGGTTTTTCGATTTTTTTCAAAATTCCGAGAAAATCGCATTTGAAAGTTGGGGTAAAATTTTTTTTTGGAAAATCCCCGAATCTTTGAACGCTCCTGGAAGCTAAACCGCTTGGGAGCAATTTTTGGAAGTGATGCCAAATAATAGTTTGTGTCATAGGCCTACGCTTTGCACATTGTCAGATTTTTAAAAAATCTCCTTCCATGTTAAACCGCCACATCATGCCTATTTTTCAGAATCGTGCCTATTTTTTTTTTTTTACTTTTAAGTTCTCCCGGTTTGAGAACGCGTGGACCTACAAGGATGGGAGTTGTACCCAAATGTAGGTTAGAGTCCCCGCTACCTTTCGGCATCAAAAAATTTATTTTCATTTTGTTCAAAATTCCGCGTTGGAAGTTGGGGCGCTCACTTTCAGCTCAGATCAAATGAGCTAAGCTATGAGCTGAGCTGAAATGTGAGCTTTTTGCAACCCTGGCAACTTGCCACATGGAAATTACCACACACAACTTGCCACATGCAACTTGCCACACGCAACTTGCCGCATGCAGCTTGCCACATGCAACTTGCCACATGCAACTTGCCACATACAACTTGCCACATGCAACTTGCCACATGAAACATGTAACTTGCAACGTGTTGTGTGCTTTATGTTTGCCGTACTGCATTTTTAAATATTAAAGTAGGTACTGCCTACTCTAAAGGTGAAACGACAGCCCTGCTACCCAGGGTGATTGCGTCATAATCCCTTTGACATTCTTGTCAAAAAGTAAATTTTCATACCCACCCTCCCATAAGAAGTATAACTTCAAAAAATTGGGGTCTGATGTTTTGAAATATGAATTTTTGAAAAACACCTACTTATTTTGGGGTATTTTTGGTTGAGTTTTTATTTATTTAAATTTTTTGTAGCATTCAAAAAATCTCAAGCTTATAAAACATGTAGTCTATGACTGTGCGCATGCATGTGCAAAAATTGGTATTTCAAAATGGTTTTTGACCGAATAACGGGAAAAACAAGTTTTTTTGTCCCAAGTTTTTTGACCTTTTTTAACCGTTTATTATTTTTATCTTTTTTTCTTCAACAGATAAATAAATGAAATTTTTGTAGTCACAATTTTGAAATAACGGTAAAATAAAATTTTATTATTCAACAGGTTCTATCTTTTAATCTAAAGCAAATTTTACTTTATTGAGCATCCTGACGATGTTACCTTTCATTTGGTATATCACACATAACTGTACATTCACTACAAGCAACACAATGTTAAATTAAAAAAAAAACGTGTGTGTACTCATGTACACTGAAAATAATAAATTTCGTAAAATTACGAAAATCGTTTCATACACTACATTTTTGTTGGCCCAACGAAACTTTCGTTGGCTCAACGAAAATATGTAATTTTTCGTAATATGAAAACCTTCATCAATTAATGAAAACGTTTCATACACTTTTTCTCCCTTTTTAGTGCCAAAAAATCTAATTCAATGAAAAGATTCATCAATTAACGAAAAATTTCATACTCATTTTAAAGAATAAAATTAAGAATTTATTCCTTACTTTATCAAAGTTTTAATTAAAAAAATTCATTAACTAATGAAATTCAACATTAACTAACGAAAATCTTCATAAGCTTATGAAAATTCTTCATATGCTAATGAAATATTACATTGGCTTATGAAAAAATACATCAGTTAACGAAAAAAAAATCGTTGCCTTACAAAAAAAAAAAAAACATAGACTTGTGTGCATTTCTGTTTTAATGATTAAAAATTTAATCTTGTTGGATATAGTTCACATTAGGTTTTTGTTTAAAAATCTATGTAAGTTGAGCTGAATATAAAAAATATTTGCGTTTTGACAAGGTGTCTCACGATAAGTCCAAGTGAGCTCCACCGTGTCGAAACGCCAATTTTTGGTTTGGACTGTATTAAATTAATAATTTAACAAGTCCAATAAATATATACTATAATCTACTAAAAAAATAATTAATAGGTACAACGAAAAGTTTCGTTAGCTAACGAATATTTTTTCGTAATTTTATTAAAATATTCATAAAATTTACGAAAAAATTCGTTAGCTTACGAAAGTTTTAATTAAATTTTACGTTAATCGATGAAAAAATTTCATAAACTGATGTAAAACTTCATTAATTTTCGATCAAAAATTTTTATGAAAAATTTCATTAAAATACGAAAGTTTTCGTTAATTGATGAAGTTCTTCATTAACGTATGAAAGCCATTTCGTTGAGCCAATTAAATTTTTCATCGGCTGAAAATTAATTAAATTTTCGTTGGCTCAACGAATTTTTTCGTTGTATTTACGTAAGGATTTGGTTCAGTGTACTCGCGTTAGAAGTTTTAACTTCTTTAAAGACATTCTCTAAACTTAAGACGACCTGAAATAATGGAACATTTCTTTTGATATTGCTATTGTGTATTTTATCTAGCTGTCGGTCAATTGAATTCTGCGACGTAACAGATTCGACGGGGTTGTCCCCGGCAATTTCATAAGCTCCCATACGGACAATGACCAAAGCCAAGAGCCAAGACTGAAATATTGGCATCGACGATGCATTCACACAAGTTTTTTTTTACGCTCACCAGCTCGCGACCATGAGTCAGCAATATTTGTTCCTTGGGTAAACCTTGTTTATTGTTATCTTTAGAAAAACGGAGAATGTATGCAGCCCATTCATCTCCGAGAACATCAGCTTTGAACTAGGTTCCATCTTCCACGATCCACGCACTTTCCATTTTTATAGAACACACAACACAAAATAAACAAAAATTATAAAAATCACTGACGTCCGACGATAGAATGACGTTTCGTTTCTGACATCCACAACATTGATGTGATGGAGTGTATTTTTGAAGCCTGGTACGCTGCTCGCGCTAAATTTTAGCCGAGATAAAATTCCCATACAAGTTATCGATAACTTGTATGGGATCCATTTTATCTCGGCTAAAAATTTTCGATAATTTGTATGGGAGCTAAAATTTAGCGCGAGCAGCGTACCAGGCTTAAAGTATCAAAAACTGAAAACAAGGAATGAAAATTGAGAACGAATACAATATTATGAGTGTATATCAAGGGAAAAATAATATTCTTGATTTTTTTCATTTTAAGCCTGGTACGCTGCTCGCGATAAATTTTAGCTCCCATACAAATTATCGAAAATTTTTAGCCGAGATAAAATGGATCCCATACAAGTTATCGATAACTTGTATGGGAATTTTATCTCGGCTTAAATTTAGCGCGAGCAGCGTACCAGGCTTCAGAGGTTTAATTTTTCACAAAAAGATTTATCAATTTTTTTTAATAAAGCCTGGTACGCTGTTCGAGATAAATTTTAGCTCCCATACAAATTATCGAAAAATTTTAGCCGAGCTAAAATGGGTCCCATACAAATTATCGATAACTTGTATGGGAATTTTATCTCAGCTAAAATTTAGCGCGAGCAGCGTACCAGGCTTAAAATGAAAAAAATTGGAAGTCCATGGGAATGAAAAATAAAATTCACACGCTTGTTGGTTTGTATAATGTTAATATTTATAAAAGTTTTTAACTCCATTAACTCTTTTGTTTTGGAGCTTAAAGCCTGGTTCGCTGGTCGCGCTAAATTTTAGCTCCCATACAAATTATCGAAAATTTTTAGCCGAGATAAAATGGATCCCATACAAATTATCGATAAGTTGTATGGGAATTTTATCTCAGCTAAAATTTAGCGCGAGCAGCGTACCAGGCTTAAAGCCTGGTACGCTGCTCGCGCTAGTTTTTAGCTCTCATACAAATTATCGAAAATTTTTATCCGAGATAAAATGGATCCCATACAAGTTATCGATAACTTGTATGGGAATTTTATCTCAGCTAAAATTTAGCGCGAGCAGCGTACCAGGCTTAAAATGAAAAAAATTGGAAGTCCATGGGAGTGAAAAATAAAATTCACACGCTTGTTGGTTTGTATAATGTTAATATTTATGTATAAAAGTTTTTAACTCCATTAATTCTTTTGTTTTGGAGCTTATAGCCTGGTTCGCTGGTCGCGCTAAATTTTAGCTCCCATACAAATTATCGAAAATTTTTAGCCGAGATAAAATGGATCCCATACAAGTTATCGATAACTTGTATGGGAATTTTATCTCAGCTAAAATTTAGCGCGAGCTGCGTACCAGGCTTAAGCCTGGTACGCTGTTCGCGCTAAATTTTAGCTCTCATACAAATTATCGAAAATTTTTAGCCGAGATAAAATGGATCCTATACAAGTTATCGATAACTTGTATGGGAATTTTATCTCAGCTAAAATTTAGCGCGAGCAGCGTACCAGGCTTTAAGCCTGGTACGCTGCTTGCGCTAAATTTTAGCTCCCATACAAATTATCGAAAAATTTTAGCCGAGCTAAAATGAGTTCCATACAAATTATCGATAACTTGTATGGGAATTTTATCTTGGCTAAATTTTAGCTCGAACAGCGTACCAGGCCTTAAGGGTAAATATACAGTTCTTTTTGCAAAAAAAAATCCAATGCATTTCTTATTGGCGAGATGTGTTAAGATTTTTCCTGAAAAAAAAAAAATATTGTTTAACTCACCACAGCCGTAAACCAAAATGGAAAACAATTTAAGCTCACCATGATTTTTTTATCGCAAAACTATGTGCAGCCCATTGTTTTTGCGGAACAAAACCTACAACTGTCATTTGTTCACCACACATACATATTTAAAAAAAAAATTTTTTCTTTACCACTTATTTATTTTTATCAAAAAGAACTGTATGCCAGGCTTAAATAAATTATTTAGCCACGCCTAAAGCTAATCTCAATTCACACAGCTAAAGAGCGTTAAATTTTTAACAGCTGAAATTTTTTTTTTACTCACTTTAATAGTGTCAAAAATTAAACCTCGGTTAAAAATTAGTCACACACGGCCTTTATTTCCGATATTTTACATAAGATTCAAAAACTCAAAAGAAATGATTAAACTTGCGAGTTAGTGCATCCCATAAACTTATATTTTACTGATCAACAATAGGCGGAAGAAGTAACCACACCAAATACACTCCATCACATCCCTGTTATTGTAGATGTCACTATACTAATTCTATTGAACACTGGAGGCGCTACTAGTTAATCCCTTTGACATTCTTGTCAAAAAGTAAATTTTAGTACCCACCGTCCCTAAAGAAGTTAAAACTTCAAAAACTTGCGAAATACCTCAAAACACCTGTGGGGATCTGTTGATCATGAACAGCCACCAGTGTGAGAAGTACCGTAATCTTGGAATTTCGACATGGTTGGCTTTAAAAAGTTCTTACTTTTTTTCTAGGCATCGCAGAAATAAGATTGAAACGTCATATGAAAGGTGAATTTATAAGCTTTCAGATGATATAAAATTTGTATAGGTTGTCAAAAAAAATTGATTCAATAGCGTTAGAACATAAAATTATATGTTTTTTTTTACTTTTTTTTGATGAAAATTGATCGAGTTCAAAAAATTCTAGCTTTTTTTGTAGATGCCTAATAGACATGATAGATATACAAATATATTTTGAGCTGAAGCAATAAGCTTTCAGGTGGTATAAAATTTATTATAGGTTGTTATATCAAAAAAATGAATTTTTGGGGATGGAAATGATTTTTAATAAATTATTTTAATACTTTTTGCGCATTGTAAAAATTTAAAAATGGTTTTATTATTTAGAAGAAATATTTGGCATTTTAATTGTATAATTTTTTTTGTAAGCTTTTAAAATAAATAAATTAATGTAATGAGAAAAGAAAAAAGGTAATTTTTTTTAGCTTTTTCTTGTAAATTATGATTGTTTGAAATAAATAAACGCTTCAATTGACTCATTTTAAAAGCTCACAACCTGTTTTCTTACGAGGTTATCACGTAAAATCATCGTCCGTAAACCGGCTTTACAGATAACCTCTTTTTTTTCTTTTGAAATAAACTTTATTACCTACTTATTTTTTTAAATAAACATTTACCAATTTTTCTACAAAATATTTTAGGTGAATTAAAATCAAATTGAGCTCTAAAAGCCGATTCGTGCGACTCAGTCAGTGCATTTTATTTTTTAGCATTCCAAAGTTTTTTTTTTTTTTTGAAAAATGTTTCAACTTTAGGTTAAGCCTATTTTATATTCATACTTCAATATTGTTAAACAGTAATCAAATAAAATTGCGATGCAATCAAACCTTCAATAGAACACCATGAAATACAATGTAATACGCATATCAATTTTGTGTCTAAAAATGGAAAATACCCTTTTTGAACATTGAACTTTATCTGCAACTGACAATTTATACGAGTAGCTTCCTCCATCGAATTTCCAATCTGACATAATTCTTATTTTCTAAGTACATCTAATCTCTCATTTTTTTTTTTTCAATTTTATTTTTTAAGTCAAAATCGAACACAATTCCCCATTTCCAACTTGTTTTCAGTTTTTTTTTTTATTTTTTGAAGCAATCAATATGCAATTTTTTTCCTTGAATTGTATTTCCATAGAGAAACAGAACATCCATCCAGCATCTGTTTGAATGGAGTATAAATACGATCTGGTTCCGGGATGAAGTTTCATACAACACGAAAGGTAATGCGCGCGAAAATCATCGGATTACACATTGAAATTTATTACAAGATTTTTTCCGTTTCCTTTTTTTTTTTTGTTGTATTTTAATATTTTTGAGTACAAGGATAACAACCCTTCAGTCGATTGACTTGCAGCGTATACTTTTGAATATTTATTTTTTTTTTTATTATTTATTATCCTAAACCCCTGTATTGTGCAATTTTCTGTGTAGATTGGTTAAGGATAATTTTAAAAAAATATGAGAAGGGAAAAAAAATTCAATTGAGAATTGAATTTTTATGTTGGCGGTATTTTTTACGTTGCGGTTTGCTATTTTCATATTTTTTTTTCAACTCTCAGATCGTAAAAAGTTGCTTTCTGACTTTTTTTTTGAAAAAATTAAATTTTTTTTTTTTCATAACAAATGTTTTGGCAGAAAATTCAATTTCTAGATTTAAGTAGAAATTTAACCGTCAAACCAATTTTTTTGAGAGAAAAATTATTTGATATCATAGAACGATGATGACGAAATGTGCGACGAGTATACGAGACGACACGATGACGACGACGACGCAGCTATGCGATGCGATATTATATCGAATAAGGATCATAGCGGAAGGGCAAAGTTTCAATTATAGAAATGCAAATTCTATTTCGATTGAATTTTTATGCGAATGAGATGAAATGAAATGGATTTGTGCGGTTTTTTCCCTTACACAAAAATTCATTTGTTTGTGGCGGATTGTTTCCTTTTTATAATAATTTTTCGTTTTTATTTTATTTTTTATTTATTTTTTTGTTTTTTTAGCTTTTATGTAGATTAAAATATTCTCATTATGCGTTTTCGATAGAAATGAAATTTGTATATAAAATCAAAACAAAAATAATATGGAAAAAAAAAAAATAAAAAATGATGCAAAAAAGTAATTTTTTCGAGTAGGTACATCATGTTTTTATGCGGATGATTTTTATTTAAATGCGGATTATATACACAGGAAATTATGTTTTTAAGACGATTTAAAATTGTATATGAAAACAAATTTAAATACAAAAGTTAGAGATCCGTTTAGTTTAACTTTATAACTAAATAATTCAATCTGAGGGAATGTTTGATATTGAACAATAAGTTCGCAGGATTTAATTAAATTATCATTTTTTTTAAGTTTGAATTTTAAATTATGCTTGCTCTATGTTATAGCAATGACAAAAAAGCCTATACAAAAATTTGGCAGAAAGGGTGTTTTTTTTTTTTTTTTTTGAAGAGATAGTCAAATCTGTAATTGGTCCCAAACAGCCAATGATTCATTTTTGTTGGTTTCGATGACAAATTGAACGTTTATACTTAAGTTCTTAGACGTGTTACATGAATCATTGGCTTTTTGGGACCAATTACAGATTTTACTGTCTCTTCGGAAAAACACCCTTTCACCCAAATTTTTTTTTTTTGAAAACTCTTTGTTCTTGCTTTCTATCAAAAATTCAATGTTTTTACAAAACTTCTTAAACCTTCATCCCAAATTTAATCAGTGTAGCATGTTTTTCTTATGGGTTTCGGAAATATTTTACCTGGGGGGTCATTCCGTAATTTTGAAAACGATAATCGAATCGATGATAATCGTTTTACAGTTTGAGAATCTTTAAAGCTATTTTAAGTCAATTCTGATTCAATATTTTCTAAATAGTTTATATAAATAAAAGTTTTCGAATCCTTTGAAGTCGTATTAGTCTAGGTGATTTAGTAGTTGCCTCTTACTCGGGTGTACGAGGTTCGATTCCAGAAATTGAAATTGTTTTTTTTTTTTTTATTTTCTCAATAATCGTCAATAATCGTCAACAAATAAACGATAGCTAAATAGGTCTCGTTTTTGGAGAATTACTTCGATTTTGGATGCAATATTTGATTTTTTAAAAGTGCTTATTAAATTATTCCAATCACCGATTAATTTGCAAACTCCACTAACAAAAAAAAAATATAAATGATTAATTTCTACGAATAACCATAATGTTAGAGTAAGTAAATTATTTTAATATGTGTAACAAAACACATTTTGCATTTTCCAAAATTATATTCAATGTATGTAAGTTTTGACTTTTGGGTCATTAAAAAATTCATATTGATCCAGCTATAGCAAAATTTTTCGACGTTTAAACGCATTAATTTTGGAAAATGAAAATTTTCAAAAATTATAATAACGATACGGTTAAGAAGGCAACTTAGAGACAAATCAGATCCTTTGTCTTTTCCAACTCATATGTACATAAGTGTGCATGACCATTTTGATAACAATTCTCACAGATTTTATCAAAACTTTCGCCTATCCAAAGAAGCGTTCGTTTTAGTATTAGAAACTGTTAATTTAAACAACGGCCGCCGTTCAACATACATTCCGCCTTGCCTATATCTTGTATTAAAAAACGAAGTTTTTCACCTATGAGGATGTACTTGTACATGAGCCATCTACTAATCACAAATTTCACAAAATTTCATTAAATTGCTTTCTGTGCATCGTTATTAACATCCTCATAGGTGAAATATTAAGTGGCCCAATATCTTAAAATGAGGGTTACATATTTTCATACTTTTACTTTTGCACCTCACTCCTCCAAAACAATAATTTGTATGAAAATTTAATACAAAATTAAAGCAAGTAATTTAAGTTTTGCATGAAATTTCAATATTCCATGGTAAATATAATTCATTTTTTGATTATTTTTGATCCTCATACTATGTTTAAAATATATATGCAGTTCAAAAAAATGCAAAAATTTTCCATGTGATGCAATGGTACCATTTCAAATGTGTTTTTTATCACTAAAAAAAAACACCCTTTAAAATGAAATATTTTGATGAGCATATTTTATTATTTTTTTATACGGTATAGTAAACGTGCGTACAAAATCTTATCAACCTACCACTTTTTTTCAAGGAGTACTTGGTAATATTCTGTCACTTGCTCTTTGAGTTAAAGACAATTCATAAAGAGTCCAATAACTTTTTACATCATGGTCGAGACATTTTGGTATTAATTTTATTCGATCGGGCGTTAAGAAATACCTCGAAATCATGTATCATATTAATAAAATTGTTTTATTACTTATACTTACTCCAGTCAAAGCGTCATTTGACCTTGCGATGAGAGGCACTGTCTGTTTGTATTTCATGGATCGATAGGGGTATATTTAAAAGGCTTAAACCCAATTTCTCACCACCTGATCATTCTTTTTAGCGGAGTTATTCACAAAAATGCATTTTTTGGGATATTTTACTTCTAAGCTAATATCTTTGCTCCAGATTATCGTAGACCAAAAAATAAACATACATTCTCTTCCTTATAATATTTTCTATCGTTGTATGTAATTTAATTGTATTTGAGTGAGTAAATATAAAATGGCAGCCATTTAAAGTCAAATTCTTGTTGTAAAAAAACACATTTTTGTCATTATTTCGAAAAAAGCTTATATCATGATTGACATTTTTCTAACCTATTTTGTAGCCCTGTTCATGTCCTGCATTTTACAGAAAAAATGAGCTCTTTATCACCAAAGATGGCCGAGCTATTGATAAATGAACGCATGCAAAACCGGTGCGAAAACACCCAAAAATATCGTTTTTTGGGAATAACTCGACTTCAGAATGTCCTACGGCAAAAAATAAAGCAATGAATTGTTCGTTACAACATTTTCTATCAATTTAGTGCACAATCTTTTTGTTGAAACAAATAAAAAATAAGTAATATTAAGTCAAAGTCGTTTTTTTGTTTAGCAAACTCTTACCTTATTATTTTGCAAACGGTGCGAGTATTGGCTAAGAAAATAAATTATTATTGTAGTCCTTTAAATTATCTACAATTTAAAAAAAAAATTAGCTCTCTACGACCCACACGAGCCGAGAAATTAATTTTTTAAAAAAGGTCCAAATGACCAACGAAAAAACATAAGACAAATTCTCTTATAACAAGAAACAATGAAAACAACCCCTCTCACTGAGAACTAGTATTCGAATCATAAACAAGGGAAATTTTTTTGAATTTTCGTACGCATTAATGCTTTCTTAAAATTATAATAGCTCGGCTCCCGTGGGTCGTAGAAAGCTAATTTTTTTTTTAAATTGTAGATAATTTAAAGGACTACAATAATAATAATTTATTTTCTTAGCCAATACTCGCACCGTTTGCAAAATAATAAGGCAAGAGTTTGCTAAACAAAAAAACGACTTTGACTTAATATTACTTATTTTTTATTTGTTTCAACAAAAAGATTTTGCACTAAATTGATAGAAAATGTTGTAACGAACAATTCATTGCTTTATTTTTTGCCGTAGGACATTCTGAAGTCGAGTTATTCCCAAAAAACGATATTTTTGGGTGTTTTCGCACCGGTTTTGCATGCGTTCATTTATCAATAGCTCGGCCATCTTTGGTGATAAAGAGCTCATTTTTTCTGTAAAATGCAGGACATAAACAGGGCTACAAAATAGGTTAGAAAAATGTCAATCATGAAATAAGCTTTTTTCGAAATAATGACAAAAATGTGTTTTTTAACAACAAGAATTTGACTTTAAATGGCTGCCATTTTATATTTACTCACTCAAATACAATTAAATTACATACAACGATAGAAAATATTATAAGGAAGAGAATGTATGTTTATTTTTTGGTCTACGATAATCTGGAGCAAAGATATTAGCTTAGAAGTAAAATATCCCAAAAAATGCATTTTTGTGAATAACTCCGCTAATAAGAATGATCAGGTGGTGAGAAATTGGGTTTAAGCCTTTTAAATATACCCCTATCGATCCATGAAATAAAAACTGACAGTGCCTCTCTGCGCAAGGTGAGGCCCTTTTTTCCGACGCTTTGACTGGAGTAACTATGATATGCAATAAAGCAAGTGCAACACAGAAAAACCCTTGTATCTACCCTTCCAGATGGAATACAAGGTGGCCCAATATCTCAAAATAACTCTTATATTGAGCATTACCAATGATATAAATTTCATGCTTTTATCACAAAGTGCACGATTTAGATGCTAATCCGTCTCACTAATTAAAATAATTTAATCTAACATTATGGTTATTTGTAGAAATTAATCATTAATATTTTTTTTTTGTTTGTGGAGTTTGCAAATTAATCGGTGATTGGAATAAATTAATAAGCACTTTTAAAAAATCAAATATTGCATCCAAAAACGAATAAATTCTCCAAAAACGAGACCTATTTAGCTATCGTTTATTTGTTGACGATTATTGACGATTATTGAGAAAATAAAAAAAAAAAACAATTTCAATTTCTGGAATCGAACCTCGTACACCCGAGTAAGAGGCAACTACTAAATCACCTAGACTAATACGACTTCAAAGGATTCGAAAACTTTTATTTATATAAACTATTTAGAAAATATTGAATCAGAATTGACTTAAAATAGCTTTAAAGATTCTCAAACTGTAAAACGATTATCATCGATTCGATTATCGTTTTCAAAATTTCGGAATGACCCCCCTGTTGAAGTCAAAAAACAAGCACCCTTGTTTTTAATCGGCTATAACTTTTAATAGAGCAATCGTATTGACTTTATTTTTATGTCATTAGATTCAGCATCAAAAAAATACCTTAGAGATATGTGTCATATGATGATGTTCCACAAACAATTTTGTTCAGTATATTTAAAACCTTCACCCGCCTCCCTGTTGTCCGCGAAAAAACACCCTTCCACCCAACTTTTTTTATAGACTTTTTTATCCTCGGTTCTTATCACGAAAGCAAACTTTTTGCCAAGTTTCATTATGCATATTTTACCTGTACTATTATCGAATTCATTAATCACCAAAGATTTTTGCTCACAATCTCCTTCCTCGAAAAAAACAATGTGTCATTAAAACTAACTTTATGAAGTCTCTAAATTCTTGGTTCTTATCTCAAACGATAATATGACCAAATTTCATAAGAATACCACACCATTTTTTAACACAAAAATTTTATTGGTTCTATTTTCAAATGTAACATTATCGCTAGATTTCAATAGAGTATCCTTATTCATACTTAGTTTTTGCAAAAAGAACACTTTTTTTCTTCGTCTGAAAAAAAAAAACCAAACGCCCTTTCACCTGACAAAATGTATAGACTCATTTAATTCGAAATTTCTATGGCAAAATAAAAATTTGTAATCAAGTTCCTGAGGTAATTACATTCGATTTTATCTTATCTCTATTAAAAAAAAAACACCCTTTCACCTAAAATACTTTAACAGACTGGTTAGATTATGAAACATTATAACCAATTTTCACTGGGATTTGTACCTACTTATTTATGACATAGTTTGTTGTTGGTAATACCTCTGAAAAAAAAACACCCTTTAACTCACGACAATTTTGTAAGCTAATTAGATTCTTAATTCTTATCCCACTTATCCCACACGTTTTCACTTAAAAATAAATTGCACGACTGGGTGAGGTCGCACGTACTTGCTCTTATGGCTAAAGTTACTCTTATGTTAGAGCTTTTTATTGAACAAAATTTGTGAAAATTTAAAATTTTATATTTGTATGGATTTTTATAAGTATCTAGTGAAAAAAAAATAAAATCTGTTTTTATAATTGACTAAAGACCGTTTTAAATGATCTTTTACAACATAACCAATTACGCCATTTGATTTCTTGTATAAAAAAGAATTTTAGAAAAAAAATTTCGAAAATCCTTAGAGGCGTTTAAAAAAAAAAATATTTTTTTTATATATAAAAATTTTCTAACATTTTTCAAAAAAAAGTTGGTATGAAATTTTGAAGAAATAATTAATTTACATATAAACACGTTACTTAAAAATCTTTAACCAACAAGTTTTCAAAAAAAAAAAAAAAAAAATTAAACATTTTTTAAAAATCAAAAATATGTTTTTTGAAAACTTTCTAAAATTTTTATATTACCTTTAGCTTTCATTTTCTTGTATGAAATTGATCGTTTTATACAATGATTAAATCTAGTCTTTTTGATGAACCATTAAAAATTTATAAATTTCCAAACTCAAAAACACAATCTTTCCCATGTAAATCATATGGGAAATAGAAATTTGCGATGCCGCAGTACTTTATATTAATTTTAATAGCTGTAACTTTTACAGTATTTTTTTTTCGTCATTTCCAACAATATTTTCGATATAACTATGAACAAACAAAAAAATATTTTTTTTGAATCAGTCTAATATACAACTGATATTTTAAAGATTATTTTAACAATTTTTATTTACTTTTATATTTTCTTATAGTAAAAAATTGTAAATTAAAAGTCTATTAAAAAAACCGTTACGAAATAATTGTGGAATGATATAAAATAAATTTTCATTAAATCAGTATGATCATTGCATCATAAATTCTACTTTATACCGATTTTAATAATAATATAATCAAGGGGCACGGTAGTGCCCAGCCAAGTTCTCTAGCAACTTTGGCACTACACCCTTATTTACAGGAAACAACTCAGGCCATTTTCGACACCCCTCTAACTTCCACACCAAAGATGCTAGAAATTTCAAACTCGCTACATTTGTTGAGCTAGTCAAAACCAAACACCTCACAAAATTTCAGCCTCCTACGATGAGTAGTTTCTGAGATATAGGGCTTCAAAAATCGCAAAAACCGTAACTGACTGACTGACTGACTCACTCACTCACTCACTCACTGACAGATCATCAAAATTATGGAGAACTTCCCGATATCGTAGAAACTTGAAATTTTACACGGTGATAGGACTTGTGGTGTATACAAAGGAAAAAATCGAAAATTTGAGATTTTCAATTCAGGGGGCGTGGCATCCCCCCATTTCCACTGAATTTTCATCAAATATTATGGAGCACTTCTGATTATCGTAGAATCTTGAAATTTAGTGGAATGGTAGAGCTAGTAGTTTATACAAAGGAAAAAATTTAAAGTTTGAGAATTTCAGCCAGGGGGCGTGGCAACCGCCCATATCCGCTGAATTTTCATAAAATATTATAGAGCAGATCTGATTATCGTAGAATGTTGAAATTTGGCGGAATGGTAGAACTGGTAGTTTATACAAAGAAAAAAATTTAAAATTTGAGAATTTCAGCATGGGGGCGTGGCAACCGCCCATTTCCGCTTAATTATCATTAAATATTATAGAGCACTTCTGATTATCGTAGAATCTTGAAATTTGGTAGAATGGTAGAGCTGGTAGTTTATACAAAGGAAAAAATTTAAAATTTGAGAATTTCAGCCAGGGGGCGTGGCAACCGCCCATTTTCACTGAATTCTCATCAAATATAGAGATTTCCAATTCTACAGCCATACCTTGCAAAAAGTAGTGAAATCACAACAAAAACATTACTGTTAAAAAAAGAGCCAAGTTCTCCTATGTTGAAATTATGCTGGCACAAAAAGTATTGAGATGTAAAAGTGTACCAAGTTCTAAAGTTTGGGTTCAAATTCGTATCAATAAAATTTTGATTGTTTACTTGGCAATTTTTGAAATAACTTTAAAATCGGTAATTAAAAGAAAAATTGTCAAGAGAACAATCAAAATTTTATTGATACGAATTTGAAAACAAACTTTAGAACTTGGTACACTTTTACATCTCAATACTTTTTGTGCCAGCATAATTTCAACATAGGAGAACTTGGCTCTTTTTTTAACAGTAATGTTTTTGTTGTGATTTAAGGGTACAAAATTCAGTGATATTGATGATTTGATTAAAGTTCTTTAAAATAAAATTTTAGCCCACTACACAAAGAATATTAAAGGAACTTAAGAAAACAATAAGTGCCATAAGAATCACTCCTTCAAGAAAAAATTACAAACAGAATAAAATCCATAATTTCTTCTTTTTTTTTTCTTACAAAAAAATTCTCTTTTTTCCACTTAGTTTTTCTTGGAAACAAACAAAAACAAAAAAAAAATAATGTGTTTACATTTATTGCAGTCTTTCAACATTCTCAGATGTGAAATAAACACGTTCATCTAACGAAACCCACGACCTTTTCCACACTCATTCACCGTCAACTATACTCTTGTTTAAACGAAATACATAGAAAAAAAAAACTGTGAACAAAAATCAAAACATTGCAAAAGTTTTTTAATATAAAATGTTTTTTTTAAGGAAATAAACAAACAAAAAACAAAAATTATAAAGAAACAAATAAAAAAAAAAATTAAGTGTAAGAAATAAACAGAGAACGACAAAAAAAAATTGTAAGCAGAGGAAGAACAATTAATCATAACTACAATGCTGCTCTACCACTTACAGTTCCCGTAATAACGAACTTCAACAATATTTTCTATGTTTTTTTTTTTTTTTATTTTTCAACCCTTTGTTTTCTAAAAGTTTAAAAAATAATAATATACACGTCTTGGTCGCATGGACTTGCTCATTATAAATTTTTAGTTGAAAGTAGGCAATTTAAGCTCAAAAGGACATTTTCGACTTTGATAAAATTTATGTAGAATATTTTCAATTGCAGACGGTTGACAATTATCATGCCTTAATCCGTTTTCAGTCTATTATTTTTTTTATGATTTCACAATTTGCCTTTACCATCAGAAGTTAACATAGAAAAGAAGAGCGTTTGGTTGATTTTCACACCCTCCTCCAAAATACCCCCACCAATTCTAGCCTAAACTGCATGAATACTCATGTCCTTGCCGATTGCCTTTTTTTGTTGTTTGCATGTGTATACAACATGGCCAAAAACTGGGAGACACCGAGAGATTTATGACTCAGGCATTCATCTGTAAAGGAAGCACACCAAGGACAAAAAAAAAAGAAGACAAAACATTGTTTTTTTTTTTGTTCATTTTGTGTGTTTTTGTTCTTCTTTTTTGTAATGTTTTTTTTTTTTTTTATGCAAAAAGTTACTTCGCGCCTTACCCTTGAATGTTGTTGATAGTGGTGGTGGCATGATGGCTTGAAAGATTCACAAAAAATTGGTATTTTTTTATTTTTTTTTTTTTATATAAAATAAAAAGTTTTCATGTCATAAGCACACACATGCACTTATTCGCTATACTTATCCTCTATAAAATAAAAAATAATAAAAAAAAAAATGAGGACATGAAGAGGATGAGGTTATCCTCTCTGAAAAGCTGCCTTCTTTCTTGCAATTTTAAAGCAGCGGCAACATCATGTAGGAGAATAATATAAAAAAAAAAACTAAAGTTTAATGTTTCCTTGGGTGACAGATTCTTCGCTACCACGATTTTGGGTTAATACTTGCCAGGGATATAGTTTTATATATGTATTTTTTGTTATTTCGTTTGGATGATCTTTGTTTTTAAAGGATATGATATTGGAAGTGCAATATAAAGTCAAATAACAAAAAATTTAAATGCTACAATATTCAAACGATTTGAGGGTCACTGTGGTGTATGTGTAACATTTTTTTTATACAGGCAAAAAGTTAACATACAATTTTTATCGCTGACCAAATAATATAACAAAAAGCTTCATGCAAATGATAACACCTTCTTATTTATGGTGAATAAAGTGAAGAGGTGGAATGCGATAAAATTTGCTTCAGTTAAAATTGTCAATGAGTCGCAGGTTCAAATTTATGTTGTATGTACTATACATATACATATAAATTTATTACAATGCGTCTTGGATGATTTAAAAATTTTTAAACGTGTACAAAATTTAACAGACTTACCGCTTCTTCAAAATGATGTTAAAAATATTGCCAACTGGTGCGATACACTGAGGAAAAAGCAACCATAAAATAACGTAAAATTAACTATTTTTCGTTATTTTGCGTTAAAGATGAACATTTTAAAATCAACATGGAATAAAGGTTAATTTTTAATGGTTTCTTATCTTAAAGTCGCACATAAATCAAAGTAGTTCCACTTTGAAACAACGAAATATCGACTTCAATTTATTTTTATGCTAAGAAAAATATGACCACCTAAAAACTAACAGTTTGTCATATTATTTTACTGCCCATATGTTTTACAAGGAAATCTTATTAAAAGCAACTATTTATAAGGTTTTTTTTTATAAGGATTTCTTATTATTTTTATAGAGAAAATCTTACATACTAAAATTTGAGTAAAAAGTTCATTTTTTTTTGCAACTTGGCACTAGAACAAAAATCGCGATCAATATTTGCATAGCAGGTTGGTTAAGGTGGTAAGGTGGGCGACTAATGATTTGAAGTCTCCTGTTTGATTTTTTTTTCTTTTCAAAACCCTACAACAACAAGGAAAACCCGATTGTTTTAATAAGGTTTCCTTCTTGGATGAAAACCATAGAGAAATCTTATTGTTTTTGTTCTATTTTATGTGTTTTTTTTTTCTCTGTAATAGAAACCAATTAGCCATTAACATATCCAAATGTCAATGTTTTTCGTTTAACCGTGGTTTGATACCTATCGTTTACGATAAAAATATTCAAAATCATGTCCTTGATAGAGTTTCCATTAAAAAAGGTCTCGGAGTAATTTTTAATTATAAGCTAAACTTTGTATATCATACAGAATTCATGGTGAATAAAGGAAACTCTATGTTGGATTTAATTTTTCGTAATTCGTTTGGTCTTAGGGACCCTTACACACTATTAAAGCCCTTTATGTTGCGTATGTTAGATTGATCCTGGATTATTACTGCTTAGTGTTGAATCCTGATTTCAATGTTTATATTACAAAAATAGAAAATGTCAAAAAATTTTTTTACAAGATTGGTATTATACAAACGATAGGCTGAAACATTGAAATACCTTCATATAATGCTAGATGACAGCTTTTTCCAGACATTAGAAAACCGTTTGGTATACATTTTATAAGTGATATTGATTGTCATTATTTGTTATCTCTAATTGATCTTTACGCTCCTTCTCGAGAACTAAGAATTCGTACCTTATATTAAGGGAAAACATTCATAGACTTAATTACGCTTTTATTGAACACATAACGGTTCTGTTATGAAAATTAATAATGTCTTATAAATAGTATAGATTTTAATTTCCATTTGAGTAGAAACTCATTCAAAAATATTTTTAACTTGTATTTCTTAACAAGTTAAATAATTTTAATTTTTTTGTATACAGCTTTAAATTTATTATGATTTAATGCATGTTTTAAATTTCGTTAGTCTATTTGTGATTTTGAATTCAAATTGGCTTTTTGGGAACAATTACAGATTTTACTGTCTCTTCGAAAAAAAACACCCTTTCAATGAAATTTTTTTTATGAAAACTCTTTATTCTTGCTTTCTATCCCAAAATCAATGTTTTTACCAAATTTTATTAGGGTGAGCCATCATTTTTGTTTTCACTCAAAAAAACACCATGATATTTTTATAAACACTTAAGATTCTTGTTTCTTATCTTAAAAGTAACATGATTTCTAAATTTAAATAGAGTAAAACTAATATTACTCTAGTATTACACACTTTTTCAAATATACATATATTTTCTTTACTTCTAAAAAAAACACCCTTTCACATAAAAAAAATGTATAGACTTACATTATTCGTAGTTCCCATGGGAAAGAGAACATATTTAATGAATTTCGTAAAGGTACCATTTATACCATTGATTTTATCAATGATTTTGATTATCCCTATTTCCCAAAAAAAACACCCTTTAACCTAAAATATTTGTATATACTTTTTGGGTTCTTGCTTTCTGTTATAAATGAAACCTTTTTTCCAATTTTCATTGGTGTAACAATTTTTTCCCAGTTTTTGTGATACTTATTCCGAGTTTCATCATTTCTTGAAAAAAAAAAACACCCTTTCACTCAAAATAATTTTTTACTTTTTATAGATTCTTAATTCTTATACCAACCAAAACTATTTCACCAAGTTTTAAAAATTAATAAAATATAAGTTAGCTGTTATGATACCTTTCTCACACACAACTATTTTTAAAAATATTTTTAAAAACTTTATGAATCCTTTGTCCCTGTTTTATCTTCATCCCGAATTTTGTCAGTGTAGCATGTTTTTTAACATGGGTTTCGGTTATATTTTACCTGTTGAGGTCAAAAAACAAGCACCCTGGTTTTTAATCGGAAATAACTTGACTTTATTTTTATGTCATTAGATTTAGCATCAAAAAATACCTTGAAAACATGTGTCATATGATGATATTCAACAAACAATTTTTTCAGTATATTTGTGACCTTCAGCACCCTTCACCCTTCCACTCAA
This sequence comes from Episyrphus balteatus, assembly GCF_945859705.1. Classification (NCBI taxonomy): domain Eukaryota; kingdom Metazoa; phylum Arthropoda; class Insecta; order Diptera; family Syrphidae; genus Episyrphus; species Episyrphus balteatus. The sequence goes on along the minus strand of NC_079134.1, from coordinate 150,745,735 downwards.
CTTTTTTTTATAGACTTTTTTTGAACTTGGTTTCTATCCCAAAAGCAAACTTTTTGATAAGTTTCATGAGTGTAGATATTATTTTGTAATCAAAATCGTGAGAGCTGTTTTTTAACATTTTAATTTTATTTTAAATGATTTTGAAATTTGTATAATATTTAATTAAACTTTTAACATGTCCTTAAATGTTTTGAAATTTAACTGGGTTCTTACGCTCCTATATGTTGTTCATTAGTCGAAAAAAAAGCTTTTCCTATGGTGTAGCTTTTCAACCTGACAAGCAGACTGACGAAAAATTTTAAATACTAAACCTAAATGCGAAGCGAAAAATTCCATAAAAATCCTACACAACGAAATCATAAACGAAAATTTTGCGTTTTCGTTGCACATTTCGCAGCTCAACCAATGAAATTCTTACCTTGTTCTAGAATATTTGGAGAGTTTTCACTAGTTTTTCAATGACATTTAACTGTCCAGGTAATTTTTTTTGCTCCAAAAGAGTTTTTTTTTGATTTTGGAGCCTTGGAAAAATGTTCGTTTTTACTAGCGAATTCATGAAACTGGATACCAAACGATACCCAGAAAAGCATGTTTAAATATTGCTTGGAAACAAATTAATGTCACAGTTAATATCAACCTTAACTGGAACAAATTTTCCCTTTCTTTAAATTAATAAATGAATGAAAGTCAAACTTTTGACAAAACAAACAAAAAATAAATTTTTTCCCATGAGATAACAGTTATGATGAAATTCCCAACAACCACCTACTATCTAATATCTACTATTTACAACTTTCATCTTTCAGTTCAACTTTGCCAACCTGTGATACTCCTTTTTTTTATACGCTGTGAAGTTGATTAAAATAAAATCACCCTCTAGAGAGCTTTATTCAATAAATTAATTAATTCAACTAACTTCGTCATTAAACAAAACTCTAAACTCATTTGTTATTACTCTCATTCCTTCTTTTTTGCTGTGTGGTTCTATTATGTGTATCTTTTCAGTTATTCCTATTATATAAGTCAGGGCTGCCGTTTAAGTAACACTTGAAAAATAGTGCTAGATTGAGGATTAAGCTATTCATAACCCCTTGAAAGCAAACAAAAAAAAGTAAGGAAGTGGGGAGTTTTACTAACAGTTCTTCAAAAAGCTGCTGTCACAATTTAAGGTCAAATTTTTCGTCAATAACTTTTTGCAATTTTTCAGTCCTTTTTTTTATAAAGTTAATTTTATAATTGTAATTGCTTTCAGAAAATAACTATTTGTAAATATTATAAATTAGTATCAACGAGATAATTACTTTTTTTAGTATTGAAAACGACAGCCCTGCTAATTTTTAGCTCTGTGGTTTTTAGGAAAAAAGGACAATTCGCTATTTTACTTTTTTACTCTGACATAAAAACCCTTCATTTAGAGAACCGTTTTGTTCAAAAACTTTTTAAGTATTGTTTTAGCGCTGTTTTTCGGTTTCCCTATATTTCATTCAATTCGTTCGGTCTTTCCGCAATTTCATCGTCCTGTTTCACTACTCTTCATCTCTATGTTGAAATGTTTACTGCTCATTGCTGAAATCCCCTCTTTTGCGGTTGAGCTTAATGACATTTGAAAAGTTTTCGACATATACAGTAGTAATTAAAGGTGAAACAATGTGTGTGAGTGTGTTTGGAAGTTAGAGATGTATATGAATTTTACAAGCATAAATATCCTTCCTGTTATATGAGTGTTTTTTTTTTGTATATGTGAAATGGTGTATAACTAGTTTTTTTTTTTTTGTTAGCGGAAATTTTCTAACCAAAAAGAGTTTCCATACAATTATTATCCTGCTATGAAAGTCCTTAATCTCGTATACAAATGTGACTATGTGTTGAGGGTGGGTGTATGTGTGTGTGTGGGACTCTCGTTTATAACCGGGGTCAAAACGAAAATTGCACGTTTTATAGTTTGTGCCTACGGGGTGCGATATGCAAAATGGATTATTCACACCAAGCAAATTATGCACACATTATAACGTTTTCGTTTTGAGTGAGAGCCGAGAGTGGAATTTTAAACATTATAGAGGTAGACCCCTATACTAACGCTAGAACTGGTCCTGGTTGGTTATATAACCCACTTTCAATCCCAGACACAACGTTTTCAATGGCCTGCAACTAGCATTAATGACTTTGCAATTTGCATAGAGTAGCGCGGCGAGGCTATAGAATAGAAACATGGGTATCAGATAAGTGGAAGAATGTTTTTTGGGGATAGAGGCTCTCTATATCTCGAGTTCGTCGGCGGCGGTACGAGGGTGAAATAGGATACAACTTTTTTTTTTCAAGTATTAGCGAGAGGTGTGTTATGGTGGAGTCATTTTCTCTCTCATATTAAAGTTTAGTGACAATTTAAAAAACAAATTGAGATTAAAGATAATGGTGAGTGTTATAGGTTTAATCTCTATAATAATTTCATCAAGTTTTTAGGGTAAATTTTGTTGACAGCACAAATATGAGAAATTGATTAAATTGACAGCAGTCAGTTAAGAAATAGGCCCATTGAATTTCAACTGATAATGGTGATATAAAAAAAATTAGAGTGACAAAGCTTATTACGAAGAAGAAAACCATATTTTTGTATCCAAGTGCGCGCGCACTTTTTTACATTATCAAAACGATATTTTTTTACAGCATTTTTACAGAATTTTGATATACAGTATTTTGCCGTACAGAATTTTGAAATACAGTATTTTGACCAACCAGAATTTTGCTATACAGAATTTTGACTTTCAGAATTTTCTTCCTACAGCATTTTGCACATACAGAATTTTGACATGCAGTATTTTGGCATACAGTATTTTGAATACAGAATTTTGCAACATACAGAATTTCGACCCCAACCCGTAAAAATCTCCCTGGCCACAAAAAACTAAGCGATAGTGACTGACTTAAGGGGGGAAATCCCTCCGTAATTTTTTATATTTGCATTATTTTTTTTTTGCGTAATAAATTTATTTATCAACCGAAGAAACTATTTTCAGTGGTCTTAGCCTTAAATGAAGCCTCAAAAGTGCCTAGATAGTCCCGAAACCAATGCGCTCCGAACCTAAACGGATTTTTTTCGAAACTAGTTTTTTCCGCGCCGTGCAATGTAACTCAAAAACTAATGAAGCTATCGACTTGAAATTTAAAGCAAATTACTCCTTAAATCCTCCTCCACAACATGAACCTAAAAGTTAAATAAAATCTGTACAGTAAATATTTTTTTAACTACTTCTTTGTAAAAAAAACATGTTTTTTTTCGTTTTTTTGATTTCTAATTTTTATTTTTCATTTAAAAAAAATAAATTTAGGTTCATGCAATGCGTACTAATATCATCTAACGGAAAAAAATTTCCTTTTTGATTTAAGATGATTTCCTGGACCTGTACATTGCACGGCGCAAACTAGAGGCGTCAACTTTGAAAGGCTCCAGAGCCTCCATTTTGTTATTTTTTCATTTCAAAAAATTTTTTTTCAATTCTTGATAATGTCAGTAATATCTTGTCTTTTTCCAAATTTCAATAAGTGCTTTCAGTTTTTCATAAAAAAAATAGTGAAAAAGGTGTCGTCTGGAGGGATTTCCCCCCTTAAGCTATGATTACACGGTCAACGAAATCGTTAAATTAAAACAAAAACGGTTAATGGCAATTTTGGGAGGATGCTTTCAAACTTTTTGTTGGGTCATTCCATTTTAAAGGGAGCGGGCTCTCTCTTACTCCGTTTTTGTTTTTTTCATATAGAAATTTTTGATGAAAGTTAACCATCTAATGAAAGGCAACTTTGGGAGGGTAGAAAAGGAAATCTAAGTAGCTTTTAACGTTTTCGTTGGATCCATACTTTTTGAAGGGAAGGGGTACTTTTTAATTGCGATATAGGTACTATGTATTTGTATATATCAAGTTATGCATTCGTAAAAAAAAAAGTTGAGATAACATTTTTCCATGACATTACGATGGTAGAGAATGCCAAAAAAGGGGGTCCCGGAAGTCCGTCGGTCTGTCTGTCTGTCTGTAAACGAAGCTACAGCCTAAACGGATGGACCGATTGATGTGAAACTTCGTATGTAGCGTTATTTGGCGACTCTCTAGAGGGGTTTTTGGAATTTATTTTTTTTGGACCAAAAATAACGGTACTTGTCATATACCGATTTTAGTAAAATTGAAATATCTCGAAAACCGCTCCAACGATTTTATTTAAAAAATTCAAATAATAGTTTTAAGCTAAGGTCTATCTTCTAAGGAAAAAATTTTTGTTTGAAAATCATTTTTAACAGTACCTGCCATAGAACCGTTTTTTTTTTCAAATCCGATTATCTCCGAAACTACTTATTCGATTTCAACTAAACTCGTTGTGAAGAAGTATTTATATAATTTAAATATAAACCAAAAATAAAATTTCCAAAAAAATTATTTTTGGGTTTAAAAAAAAAATTTGAAAGTGTTTTTTTTGAAAAATCAAATTTTCGAAAACGGGAATGTTGATTAGTGATTTCTACAAAATGGCATACCAATTTAGTTTTAAAACTTTTTTTCTAAAAAATTATTTATAAAAAATTAGTTTTTTAAAAAACGGCTCTAACGATTTTGAAAATTTTTTTTCTAAAAATGCATCAAGCAAAACTGCATACTTGTTTTGGAGTTCAATTTGATTTCAGATTTAATTTTATTTTTTTTTTTAAAACAAATTTTATTTTTTTCCAAATTTCTATATAAAAAGTCTTAAAAATTTAAGCAATTTTAACAAATAAGAGCAAGTTCGTGTTACCCAGTCGTGCATTTTATTTAATTTATAAATAATAGCATCAAATAAAAAAGCTTCAATTTAAATTCAACAAAATATTTAAATATTTAATTTCATTCATCAAGTACATACATTTAATTAATCTTGGTTCCCACCACCTTTGAATTTTTAAAATAAAAAAAAAAAAAAACAAAATTTCATGAAAAGTAGGTGCTAATTAGTGATGGGAACTATCGAATAAAAACTATCAAACTATCGATAGTTGTTGTAAAATACAGGGTGTCCCAAAAGTAATGGATCAAACGAAGTATGCAGATAGGCCAACTTAAGGGCACTCAGAATTTGGTAACTTGTCCATCCCAAATCCTTACGGTTTTTGATTTAATGCAGTTTTTGTGAAATTTCGATAAATCCCGACTTTGCAACAGTATTTTGCTTCCTCCGCTCATAATTGATTTTTGTTTTTTACAATTCTTTCACTAAAACATTGCCTAATAATAAGAAATAATTAATTAATCAAAATATTTTTTATTTCATTCGCCATTTTGCTGCAAATGAATTAACAGTTCCATGTTTTATGAAAACTCAATTTGTCACTTTTATTTCAGAGCAACACCCTGAACAAATTTTTTATGGTGTGGCCCTGGTTTATTATTTTGAAAACTTGCCGTGTTATTGCAGTTTTCAAAAATGTATTAAAGTTTCCAAAGTTGAAGTTAGAACTAAAGATATTACAATTTAAAAGCAACAAAACAGGGTCTGTCAGAGAAAAATAACAAAGAAAAATAAACAAATTTTCTCGACTGTTGTTTGTTTATTTCTTTTTGAATAAAAGCCTCGATTTTTGTTTGTTATTTTGCTCTGAAAACCCCTGTTTTATTGCATTCAAATTGTAATATCTTTCGTTCTAATTTCATCTTTGGAAACTTGTATACATTTTTGAAAACTGCAATAACACGGCAAGTTTTCAAAATAATAAACCAGGGCCACACCATGAAAAATTTGTTCATGTTAGTGAAAGAATTGTAAAAAACAAAAATCAATTATGAGCGGAGGAAGCAAAATACTGTTGCAAAGTCGGGATTTATCGAAATTTCACAAAAACTGCATTAAATCAAAAACCGTAAGGATTTGGGATGGACAAGTTACCAAATTCTGAGTGCCCTTAAGTTGGCCTATCTGCATACTTCGTTTGATCCATTACTTTTGGGACACCCTGTATATTCATTCGATAATTTTAAATCTTTCATTCATTCATTCATTCATTCATTCATTCATTTAGTTACTATTTTCATTCGAATAGTTTTTTCATTGGATAGTTTTTTATTCGATATTTTTTTATTCGATAGTTTTTTCATTCGAATAGTTTTTTATACTATAGTTTTCTCAGTCAAATAATTTTCTTAAACGATAGTTTTTTCATTCGAATAGATTTTTTTATTCGATAGTTTTTATTCGAATGAATAAATGAATGAATGAATGAACTATTCGATGGTTCAAATCATTCGATAGTTCCCATCACTATAGTGCTAAGAGGATTACATGAAGCTAGATTATTTTAAATTTTTTTTGTTTTCTTAAAAAATCTTGCATCTTTTTACCTTTTCTTCTCAAAATTTTACTTTTCTTACATCGTTTTCAAGATAAAACTGCATAAGAATCCAAAGCGATTTTGTAAAATTCCTCTCAAGAAATCCTTTGAAAGATTAGTTCCATCTGACCAAACACTCCCTTTTCCTTCGCTTCAAATTGCTCAAAACAACTGATTTAGTTTTCCGATTATATTATTTGAATGCTTGCTTTTTTTAAATCAAAAACAATTTCAAAAAGTTCTTACGAGTACTTCTTCTTGATCTAAAAATCTTTATGTTGTTCGTTCTTCAAATCAATCGACATAAATCCTCAAACTCTTTTTTTCAATTAAATTTAACAAAAAAAAAAAAACTCTAAGAAACTATTTTATTCCCTTTCTTTTCTTTTTTTTCGAAAATGCTTAATCAGTTGTATAATGCATTCTACTTCTCCTGTGCTTTACAAGGAAATTTCTCAAACAAATTCTTTGAAAAAATAAAAAAAAAAAGTAAAACTTTACAAAGGCAAAATTACTCGTGGCACTTTTGTGCTTTGCTGAAAAAAGTTAAAGTCAGAAAGAGAGAGAAAATATGAAAAATACTTCTTCTCAACAAAAAAAAAAAAAAATATGTAAACTTTTAGCCAAGATTGCAGTTGAACACCATGAAAAATTTCAACTGCATGAAACTTTTTGTATTTAGTTTAAAAAGCGAAACGATAAAAGAAAAAGGAGTTTCATTTGATCCTTTCTGACGTTTATGTGTATTTTTTTTTTGTTTTGTTTTAGTTTTGTGTTGTGTATTTTCCCATTAGAAATGGAATATGTGAAAATGTAGGTCATCCAAAGGAGCAAAATACAATCTCTAAACTGTATTCCAAGAAACAGGAAGGACAATGTGCAATCATAATGATGATACTGAAATGATGATGATGATGACAGTAATGGACGACCGACCAACGAGAGAGGCGATGATATGAATGAACATCATCCTGACGATGATGAAATGGATAAATACAATAAATGTTTCAAGAATGCATCTCGTTTCTCTTGTACAACAGAATTTCACAGATGTTGCCACTTTGTTGTGCATTTTTCATTCGAATTACAAATGTAGAAAAAAAGGACGAAGCAAAAAAATTATACAAAAAAAGGATGTCCTCCTCACTTAAGTGAGGAACTGACCTGAACTCAAATTGTATAACACACTCAAAACACTTATGTTTCGCTTTGCTGCTGCAACATATTGTTTATTCGCATCAACACGAACATGGCAATTGTATGTGTTTGACAAAAAAACACGACGAAAACGCACAGATGGGGCACAGGCACTTACTTTATACTCGACTCTCCTACATGACGATGACACTGATGCTGCAAGTTGAGCGAAAATGGTCACGAAATGTCCTTGGAGAGGCACACTGGCACCCGGCATCCATATTCCGGATTTGACACACTGGCTTTTGAGTTCAAATGAATGCTGCTGATGTGTTTGAAAATTGTGATATGTGTAATGCTTCTAAATGGGCTGCTTTTGATAGTGTTTAACACTCCCACTCTTTTTTTTTTTTTTTTGGATCCTCTTATAAGAAGCTTTGTGTTGTTGTGCCAGAATATATTGTAACAAAAAAAAAAGGAGATTACTTTTACACATCATGTGTCATTTTGGATAGAAAAAAAGAAAATAGAAAAAAGAAGTTCATAGCTGAAGGACTCTTCAGAAGCTTGATATGACAGTTAAGTTTCCACTTAGCAGAACAATTTTTCTGATTTTTTTTGTATGAAATTGGAACAAGATGAATTTTCTGCAACTGAAAAAAATTTGCATTGAAAATAAAATTTTTATTGCAAAGAAAAGAATTTTGCATCGAAAAAAATTTCTATTGCAAATAAAAAATTTTCTGCATTGAAAAAAAAAAAAAATCAATGGAAAATGTCGAACACAAAAAAAAGAGAAAGAAAGGAAAAAATTTGTAACCGGCTGATTTTTGGTATACTTGGTTGGTATTGGGGTGATTAACAATCTGTTAAACGTCCTGAAAGTTCCTCCATCCTCTAGACCCGTAATATGAGGCCAAAAAGTGAAATTTGTAAGAAATTCGAGGAGTATTAAAAAATAAAGTGGTTGTCTGTAAAGCCGGTTTACGGACGATGGTTTTACGTGATAACGTCGTAAGAAAACAATCATAATTTACAAGAAAAATGTAAAAAAATACATTTTTTTTCTTTTCTCATTATATTAGTTTTTTTTTTAAAAGCTTACAAAAAAAATTATACCATTAAAAAGCTAAATATTTCTTTTATAGAATAAAACCATTTTTAAATTTTTACAATGCGCAAAAAAGTATTAAAATAATTAATTAAAAACAATCATTTCTTGTAAAAAAGTGAACAAATCACTTCCATCACCCAAAAATCCATTTTTTTTTATATACCAACCTAAATTAAATTTTATACCATCTAAAAGCCAATTATTTCAGCTCAAAAGATTTTTATCGCCCATGTCTGTGTGACGTCTACAAAAAGAGCTAGAATTTTTTGAACCCAATTAGTTTTCATCAAAAAAAGCAAATATATCAATCATTTTTATCTTCTCACGCCATTAAATTATATATAACAACCTATATTAAATTTTACATTATAAGAAAGCTTATTATTTCACTTTTCATATGACGCTTCAATCATATTTTTATGATGCCTACAAAAAAAGTTAGAATTTTTTAAAGCCAACCATGTTGAAATTTAAAACTGAGAATACGTTAGCTGGTCATTAGGGTGTTCGTTATTTCCCAAAGTGATGTTTTCGGGGGAGACAACCCCCAGATTGAAAATTTAGGACCTAAATACGGGGAATTTTGCAAAAACAAAATTTTTGGAGGTCATTAACCCGTGCCTCTAGGGTCATACTTTTCCCATACAAATTTGTATGGGAAATTTTTAACTTTTACATGAAATTTTTTTTCTCCTGAGTTAAATCATCTATTTTTAAAATGTTTGTTGATTCTGGTTGGAAAATAGTTCCTTTAAAAGATTGCATTCAAAATTTCCCGTTAAAAGTTTTTTTTATATTTTATTTCGGTTTTTAAAATTATTAGCTTTTTGCTTTAACCTATCACACAATTTTAAATGAAGTTTTATTGGTTTTTAATTCTTTTCAAATATTGCATTCAAAAATTTGTGTATAAATCAAAAATTTTAATTAAAAAAAATTTTTTTTTGAAATTTTTGCCATTTTTATACGTTTAAATTTATTTTTCACGAACTACAAAAGATATATTTACAATATTTTTATTGAATTTTGTTTAAAAATTATTCACCTAAAAAATGACATCAAAAAAAGTTGCAAACGAGAAAGGGTAAAGTATTTAATAATATTTATTTATTATAAAAACGGCAAAAATTTCAAAAACAAATTTTTTTTAACTAAAATTTTTTTGATATACACACAAATTTTTGAATGCAATATTTGAAAAGAATTAAAAACCAATAAAACTGCATTAAAAATTTAAAATATTTAATGCACACATTTTGCATTGATTTTTTTTTTTTCAATGCAGAAAATTTTTTATTTGCAATAACATTTTTTTTTAATGCAAAATATTTTTAGTTGCAATAAATATTTTTGTTTCAATGCAAATATATTTTTTTTTGTATGCAAATTTTTTTTATTTGAAATATATTTTTTTTTAATTTGTAATAGAAAGAAAGTACATTAAAAATAAAATGATTTATATAAATCTGTTTAAAACACACAAAAATTGGATTTTATTTAAAAAAAAAACACGATTTTTAACATTTATTATTTCCTTTTTATATATACCATTTATCCTAAATTAAATAAATAAAGCCTTAGACGAATTCCTGATTATATATCTTCCTTGTTTAAGAATTGTAGAAATTTCGCCATTAGTAACTCACAGGTATGGTTTTATTATTTTTGTTTCAAAATATACTATTAGAACTTTGTCACTTGGAATATTTTCATTATAGAAAATTTCAATTCAATTTCACCCAAGAAAAAAATGTACAACACTCGACTGAAACATAAGATGAAAATATACTTTCTCATCATTTATCACAATGAAAACGAACAGAAACCAACCTACTTACATGAAAGACTCCACCTTCATAATAAAACAGACATCCCATCCCACCCCATCATCATATAATATGACTTGTGTTGTGTATAACAAGAAAATATGTTTTTCACTCTCATATATGGATTTGTGTTTGCAAAATACAAAGAATCCATCAAAGTAATGTTTTCATATTACTTTCAGGTTTTTACTTTAAGAAAAACAAAATAACACAAAAAAAAAAAAAAACAAGGGGTGGTAACAAAAGAAAACAAATAAAATTAATGATAATAATAAAATATTGTTATTATCCATTATGTTGCTTTTCTCCGCTTCTCACACCTTTTTGAAAGGTTGGTGGTGTTCATTCAACTTATTCGCGTGAGGTATTATTTCTTGGAAAAGTCGTCCTTTGGTAATTCACATGCAAATTTACAATGTTCAATGTCACTCCTTTGCAGAAAACAACACGGTAATAAGGTAAATTTTTTTTGAAAAGGTGCGAGGGACGACGACGTCACTGGTCTGTTAGTACAGTGGAACGTTTTACTAAAAAACTTAGCTAAAAAAAATTAACATAAGGATTATTTCAACACTAGCTTATACAAGTGATGTAACATTGAAATAACGTTTACTCCTATAAGGCTTCTATAAGTATTTATTTACTCCTATAAGACTTCTATAACTATTTTACATATAACAACGCATTTGTTCTTGAGGAATAACTTTTAAAACTTAGCTTAAATTAAACCCATTAACCTTTTTCAATCTTTTGTAGCTAATACAACCCACTGTAGACCCCATCACAAATTCCACTAAAAAAAAAAAAAACAACGACAATGTTGCAGCAGATGGAATGGAATGAAAGAAGGAAACCCCTCATCATCTTTCTTGAAATAAAAAAAAAATTTCCATCTTCATTATCAACGTTATTTATTCAACTTTTCCTTAAAGGTTTCGAAATGTGAATGTGTTTTTTCGTATTGTGGACATTAAATTTATGAAGTACAAACTCCTCTGTTGATCCGACATGATGATGACGATGACGCTGACGACCAAAGACGCCATGTTAAAAAAAAGGAAGAAGATATTTTTCTTCTTCCACATAAAAATAAGATGATTTTGCGCCTAAATTAAGTGGATTTCTTTAAAATTCGAGCATTCAATAAATTAAAATGATTTGTTCGTTTAATTAATGACGTAAGTCATCTTTGCAAAAAATCATGTAAAAATCCGCTTAATTTAATATAAAGTCCGCTTGTTTTTACGTTGTCTTTCTTCTCCGTGTAAATAAGAAATTATTTCCCACTGAGCATAATTGGAAGGAAATGCACGTTATCAGTTTTATTTATGGAAAATAATCATATCAATAGTTTTAAAAGGTTTGAGTCGTAGTGTAATTTCATTTAACCACAGTTGAATCTATTTTAAATTATCATTGGTTAAAAATAAAGTCCAAGTGCCAACGTCATCAGCATACATATGAATTGAAAAGTCTTTAACAACATTCAGAAGGTCATTGATGAAGATTGAAAAAAAAAGTGGCCCCAAAACAGAATCCTGTGGTACCCCTGTAGTACAGGTAAAATAGGCATTAAAAAAAATTGTTACACTCATGAAACTTGGCAAAAAGTTTGGTTTTAAGATAAGAAACAAGTACATAAAAAGTCTATAAAAAAAAGTTGGGTGGAAGGGTGTTTTTTCGCGGACAAGAGGGATGGGTTGAAGGTCAAAAATATAGGTACTGAAAAAAATTGTTTGTCGAATATCATCATATGACACATGTTTTCAAGGTATTTTTTGATGCTGAATCTAATGACATAAAAATAAAGTCAATACGATTGCTCTAAGAAAAGTTATTGCCGATTAAAAACAAGGGTGCTTGTTTTTTGACTTCAACAGGTAAAATATAACCGAAACCCATGTGAAAAACATGCTACACTGAAAAAATTCGGGATGAAGGTTTTAGATAAAGCAGGGACAAAGGATTCATAAAGTTTTTAAAAATATTTTTTATTGAATGGTTGTTTTTTTGGTGGGTTAAGTTGTGTGTGAGGAAGGTATCATAACAGCTGACTTATATTTTATTAATTTTTAAAACTTAAGAAGTTAAGAATTAAAAATCTATAAAGGGTACAAAATTATCTTGAGTAAAAGGGTGTTTTTTTTTTAAGATATGATGAAATTCGGAATTAGTACCACAAAAACTGGGAAAAAAATTGGTACAAATATTTGATTTATAACAGAAATCAAGAATCTAAGTAGTGTATAAAAATATTTTTGGTTAAAGGGTGTTTTTTTTTTTTTTTTTTTTTTTTTTTTTTTTTTGAAGTACGGAAAAATCCGCTATAAGTCCGATAATACCAATGGTATAAAAGTTACCCTTACGAAATTTATTAAAAATGTTGTCTCTTCCATGGAAATTACGAATAAAGTAAAACTATAAATTTTTTTTTATCTGAAAGGGTGTTTTTTTTAGGTGTAGAGAAAATATGGGTATATTTGAAAAAGTGTAAAACTTCTAAGAACTTATCTACTTTCTACTACTTATCTACTTCCACCAGCATTTTCAGCTTAAAAATTTTTAAAGCTTTCAAATTCTTCCTAAAAAAATAAATACAAAAATAGTAAAAAAAAAAAAACATTTTAACGTTGAATGTTGTACAAAACCAAACCATAAAAAAAAGTCTTATACAAAGATTTATCCTCCCCAAAAAGCATTTAACTTTAATGGCAAAACCTAACCAAAACCAGCTAATGCCAATTTCCGATTATTTGAACATCGTACACATGCTCATAAAATCTTACTACCACCGTCGTCATCATGTTTTTTTTTTCTGTCTGTTGCTTTGGCAAGGTCCTTGGAAGAGGATATCACAAAAAATCCAGTGTATACTAAGTGTGCCGCACTATTACGCTACGCCTCACCACGCTGCACGGGCCAGTAAAAATCCACTGCATCTCTCTGCAATACACACAGACACAAACTATCCCCCCCCCCCCCCCCCCCCCAAAAAAAAAAAAAACTGCACCAAATTCCATTAATAAATATCCAATTTAATCCTTAGTAAAAGAGCACACACAACGCTAAAGGACTGAGGAGTGTGCAAGCAAAAGGACACGTTTTATTCTACAAAATATCAATAAAAAAAATATAAGTTTATCCTTAAAGGACATATATAAACTGTTTTTTTTTTCAATTAAATTCAATTTTCGATTTAACCCTCGGATCGGATCGAATCGGGTTTGGCATTGCCCAAGCCCATGTTGACTATCAGCCTATTTGTGTGTGCATGTTGAACCAAAGCACACCAGCTCTAGCACCCAGGACGAAGTGCACCAAGGCAGACGTGCAAATCGAAGCGCAACGCAAAGTCCTTTTTTTTCATATATTTTTTTTATTTTTTTGCAAAAAGGGATATTCCCTCAGTAAATATATGCATGCATCAGTTCACTTAGCTTCGAATTTCGAATACATTTATGCATTTTGTTTTTTTTTTCGTCCTTTTTTATCTCAACTCTGCTTCGATATGCAGAGAAAATACAGTTCAACCTAGCCATAACTGTGTTTCCAGAGAGATGGCAAAATTGACTCTTTGGCAAAGGATTTTTCGTCCTTTGGCCGAACGTTGTTGCCGCTGCCGCCGCCGCCATCACTTCAATGATTCTGCCACTGAGCACCGAACGAACATATCGAAGCTGTTAGGTTTTCAGCTTTGGCTGTGATGCAGCCCTAGAGGCAGATAACCAAGATCGATTGAAAGATTTGCAAAATTCGATTTGTGGTCCAAAAATGGCAAATTCATTCAACCATGGCAACAAACAAACGAATGACAGCAGCAACTGTGACTGCGACTGTGGATGGATAGATCCGGAATTCACATAGCAGAATCCCGGAACCAGAAACAACATACGACGAGAATTTGGGTCAACGTATTGTTTATGAATTGATTCCTTTGGCTTATATATATGTTTGGAAAGCTGGGTCTAGAGTTTAGCTGGAGGGCGTTCAAGCGCGCGGAACACACTTTTAGTGCGCCAACCTCGTGACAGAGAGAGAAAGAGATAGAGAGAGAGACTGTAATAAACACAGGGCTTCCTGTCAAAGTTGTCAGTGTTGCGTATAGAGTTTTGCCAATGTCCAATGTTGATGGATGTTACAAAGCGTGTCTGTTTGTTGGTTAAGAATGTTTCTTTAATTGGCTCGGATTGGCTTCGACACAGAGGAGAAAGTTGGGGAGCCTCCGCCGCCGTATATATAAGGACTTGTTGTGGTAGGTATCCTTGATATAAAATTGAAGTTGGTTTCTGTGCTTGGAGGTGTGATGATAAGGTTTTTACTTTTTTTTTTTTTATTTATTTTTTATTTATTTGTATCCGCAAACTTTCGTTTGGGGTTTTGTTGTTTTTCTTCTTATTTGTGCAGGTCAATGAGCAGCATGAGGCGAATTGATTGACAGTCTTTTGTTTGTTTTTCTTTAATTGTAAAGGCGTGAGGGAAGTCCTTCCGGATCAGTGGAGAGAGAGTGCGATGGACGTGTTGAAGTTTGATGTACGCTGGGTTGCCTGAAAAGGAAGGATAATGAAAGCGAGAGGAGTGATGATAGCTTGGATGTTTGTATTTGTATATAGCTGGAGTGTTTTTGTTGATTGAGTTTGGTTTAAATAAGTTTTTATCTTTATTTTGATTAAATTGGCGAGATTTATTTATCAAAAAGAGGAAGCAATTAATTGTATTCGATATATCCTTGATTTAATAAATCAGAATACGACTATGATTCTATGATTCAATGATTCAATGATTCTATGATTCTATAATTCTATGACTCTTAGATTCTATGATTATCTCATTCTATGATTCTAGGATTCTATAATTCTTTAATTCTATGATTCTAGGATTCTATAATTCTTTAATTCTATGATTCTATGATTTTATGATTCTAAGATTCTATAATTCTATGACTCTATGACTCAAAGATTCTATGATTATCTGATTCTATGATTATCTGATTCTATGATTCTATAATGCTTTGATTCTATGATTTTATGATTCTATGATTCTAATTAATTCTATGACTCTAAGATTCTATGATTCTATAATTCTATGATTCTTTGATTCTATGATTCTATGATTCTAAGATTCTATGATTCTATGATTCTTTGATTCTATAATTCTATGATTCTATGATTTTATGGTTCTAAGATTCTATAATTCTATGACTCTAAGATTCTATGATTATCTGATTCTATGGTTATCTGATTCTATGATTCTATAATTCTTTGATTCTATGATTTTATGATTCTATGATTCTATAATTCTATGACTCTAAGATTCTATGATTCTATAATTCTATGATTTTTTGATTCTATGATTCTTTGATTCTATAATTATATGATTCTATGATTCTATGATTCTATGATTCTATGATTTTATGATTCTAAGATTCTATAATTCTATGACTCTAAGATTCTATGATTATCTGATTCTATGATTCTATGATTATCTGATTCTATGATTTTATGATTGTATAATTCTATGACTCTAAGATTCTATGATTCTATAATTCTATGATTCTATGATTCTTTCACTTACTGCCTCTATGACTCCATGACTCTATGGTTCTATGATTCTATGTTTCTATGACTCTATGACGCTATTCGCAGGGAGCAGACAAAAAATTCCTAAGAGTCTGACCAACTTTCTAAAGAAACTTATTTTAACTTACAATTATTGAAACTTTTATTTTATTTTAAACAATGTCACCCAATTGTCCTTTTTGACGACCATTGAAGTCCTGAACCCTTGCACTTAAAGCATTGTTTACTCTTATCGCCAGAACAATTTTATTTAAATGTTGTCATTATGGAGCACAATTTGAATCAAAACAATCCTTTTTTCTTTCACTTTTCAACATACAAAAGGATCTCTTTTTAAAACATCATTTAGTTTACTAAAGCTGCACTCAAATAAAACCCGTTAAAGATTAAATAAACTAATGGACAAAAAAAAAACAGGAATTTAATTTGAAAAAAAAAAAAGAAAAAGAGTACCTAACTTACCTATTCATTTCGAATTTTTGTCTTTGTTATTTTCTTTTAACTTTCTTTTTTTTTTTTGTATTTGCTTCTTTTAGTCTGGGAAAAAGAATTTTCTATTTTCTAATGTTCCAGTTTTTTGTTCATTGTTTTTTTTTTTGCCTTCTGTGCTTGAGGCACATAAAGACAAGAAGAAAGACATTTTCTATACTTTTCTCTTTTATATTAACGGTTCGATAAGGTTCACAGACAAAGGACACATCATGCAAAGAAAGAAAATTAGCATTTTATTTTGCAATAAAAAAAGAAGGACCTTTATTATTCGTCGTTTTTTTTTCTTTGAGTAAAATTGCAGAAAAAAATCTTAGCACGAAAATACTTTGAAAGAACAATATTAAATTTGTCAAGGTGACGCACTTTTTTTTTATATTTTGGTTTATCTTTTTTTTTTCTTTTTTTTTTTGAAATAATAATTCTGCTTTAAAGAAATCTTCTTTTTTTTTCAAGGAAAAACGAAAAAAAAAACAATAATATTATCAAAAGTCTTGAGTGGTATTGAACTAAGTAAAGTGTGTTATTTAACTGACGCACAATGTCAATATTAAAATTTCTGTTAGACAACTCAGGCTCTTTTCAGAACTGAAAAGAAAGCGGCCTTTTTTCTAAGATATAAGGCTTCTTTTAAACATTTGACACATGAATTTAAAGAACATTTAAGTGACAGTCCAAAGAGGCCAATATGAAAAAGAACAGACAACAATACCATACAATACAATATAAATGTAAAATAAAATCAAACTTCGACTTGACATATCCATACGCCTGCGTATCCAGCAGCAGCTCAAACCGACACGACGCACAATGGGGCAAAATGACAAAAAGCTGGCATTAAATCGACCAAAAGAGCTATACACTTGAAATTTTTAACAAGTCTTACTGATACAAATGTTAGTTCATAGCCGAAATTTCGAATGGCCACGCCCATTTTTAGGGTTACCACCCATACACTTTTTTAAGATTTTCGAAATTTCTCGGAAAATCCCCAATCAGTTTCAATTAAACTTTGAATGCCTTTTGTAAAACAGTAATGCAATTGCAGTTATAAAAAAATAAAAATTAGGGTTGCCACTTTTGAATTTTTATATGATTTTTTTTTATTATTTTATTTTTATTTTTTTTAAATAAATTTATTCAATTATTTTTTTTTTTTATTATATTATTATTGGCGTTTTACGGCGATCACAACTAAAAGACTAAGGTTTTCAGAAGAGTGCAGAAAACACATTATTTTCAGGTTATTATTCATTTTTTACTAGGAATTAAAATATTTTGAATACATATTTTTCATAAAAAGAAAATTTATTAGAACGTTCTGTCACGTCGTGTCGCGTCGTGTCGCGTTGTGTCGCGTTGTGTCGCGTCGTGTCGCGTTGTGTCGCGTCGTGTCGCGTCGTGTCGCGTTGTGTCGCGTTGTGTCGCGTCGTGTCGCGTTGTGTCGCGTCGTGTCGCGTTGTGTCGCGTCGTGTCGCGTTGTGTCGCGTCGTGTCGCGTCTTGTCGCGTTGTGTCGCGTTGTGTCGCGTCGTGTCGCGTTGTGTCGCGTTGTGTCGCGTCGTGTCGCGTTGTGTCGCGTTGTGTCGCGTCGTGTCGCGTTGTGTCGCGTTGTGTCGCGTCGTGTCGCGTTGTGTCGCGTTGTGTCGCGTTGTGTCGCGTCGTGTCGCGTTGTGTCGCGTCGTGTCGCGTTGTGTCGCGTCGTGTCGCGTTGTGTCGCGTCGTGTCGCGTTGTGTCGCGTCGTGTCGCGTCGTGTCGCGTTGTGTCGCTTTGTGTCGCGTCGTGTCGCGTTGTGTCGCGTCGTGTCGCGTTGTGTCGCGTCGTGTCGCGTCGTGTCGCGTTGTGTCGCGTTGTGTCGCGTCGTGTCGCGTTGTGTCGCGTCGTGTCGCGTTGTGTCGCGTTGTGTCGCGTCGTGTCGCGTTGTGTCGCGTCGTGTCGCGTCGTGTCGCGTTGTGTCGCGTTGTGTCGCGTCGTGTCGCGTTGTGTCGCGTCGTGTCGCGTCGTGTCGCGTTGTGTCGCGTTGTGTCGCGTCGTGTCGCGTTGTGTCGCGTTGTGTCGCGTTGTGTCGCGTCGTGTCGCGTTGTGTCGCGTCGTGTCGCGTCGTGTCGCGTTGTGTCGCGTTGTGTCGCGTTGTGTCGCGTTGTGTCGCGTCGTGTCGCGTTGTGTCGCGTTGTGTCGCGTCGTGTCGCGTTGTGTCGCGTTGTGTCGCGTCGTGTCGCGTTGTGTCGCGTTGTGTCACGTCGTGTCGCGTTGTGTCGCGTTGTGTCGCGTCGTGTCGCGTTGTGTCGCGTTGTGTCGCGTCGTGTCGCGTTGTGTCGCGTCGTGTCGCGTTGTGTCGCGTCGTGTCCCGTCGTGTAGCGTTGTGTCGCGTTGTGTCGCGTCGTGTCGCGTTGTGTCGCGTCGTGTCGCGTTGTGTCGCGTTGTGTCGCGTCGTGTCGCGTTGTGTCGCGTCGTGTCGCGTTGTGTCGCGTTGTGTCGCGTTGTGTCGCGTCGTGTCGCGTTGTGTCGCGTCGTGTCGCGTCGTGTCGCGTTGTGTCGCGTTGTGTCGCGTCGTGTCGCGTTGTGTCGCGTTGTGTCGCGTTGTGTCGCGTCGTGTCGCGTTGTGTCGCGTCGTGTCGCGTCGTGTCGCGTTGTGTCGCGTTGTTTCGCGTTGTGTCGCGTCGTGTCGCGTCGTGTCGCGTTGTGTCGCGTCGTGTCGCGTTGTGTCGCGTCGTGTCTCGTCGTGTCGCGTTGTGTCGCGTTGTGTCGCGTCGTGTCGCGTTGTGTCGCGTCGTGTCGCGTCGTGTCGCGTTGTGTCGCGTTGTGTCGCGTCGTGTCGCGTTGTGTCGCGTTGTGTCGCGTCGTGTCGCGTTGTGTCGCGTCGTGTCGCGTCGTGTCGCGTTGTGTCGCGTTGTGTCGCGTTGTGTCGCGTCGTGTCGCGTCGTGTCGCCTTGTGTCGCGTTGTGTCGCGTTGTGTCGCGTTGTGTCGCGTCGTGTCGCGTTGTGTCGCGTCGTGTCGCGTTGTGTCGCGTTGTGTCGCGTTGTGTCGCGTTGTGTCGCGTCGTGTCGCGTTGTGTCGCGTTGTGTCGCGTTGTGTCGCGTCGTGTCGCGTTGTGTCGCGTTGTGTCGCGTTGTGTCGCGTCGTGTCGCGTTGTGTCGCGTCGTGTCGCGTCGTGTCGCGTTGTGTCGCGTTGTGTCGCGTCGTGTCGCGTTGTGTCGCGTTGTGTCGCGTTGTGTCGCGTCGTGTCGCGTTGTGTCGCGTCGTGTCGCGTCGTGTCGCGTTGTGTCGCGTCGTGTCGCGTCGTGTCGCGTTGTGTCGCGTTGTGTCGCGTCGTGTCGCGTTGTGTCGCGTCGTGTCGCGTTGTGTCGCGTTGTGTCGCGTCGTGTCGCGTTGTGTCGCGTCATGTCGCGTCGTGTCGCGTTGTGTCGCGTTGTGTCGCGTCGTGTCGCGTTGTGTCGCGTCGTGTCGCGTCGTGTCGCGTTGTGTCGCGTTGTGTCGCGTCGTGTCGCGTTGTGTCGCGTTGTGTCGCGTTGTGTCGCGTCGTGTCGCGTTGTGTCGCGTCGTGTCGCGTCGTGTCGCGTTGTGTCGCGTTGTGTCGCGTTGTGTCGCGTCGTGTCGCGTCGTGTCGCCTTGTGTCGCGTTGTGTCGCGTTGTGTCGCGTTGTGTCGCGTTGTGTCGCGTTGTGTCGCGTCGTGTCGCGTCGTGTCGCGTCGACGACTATATATGAACTGAATAATATTGGTGTGGTGTACCTCTATTTATAGCAAAATCCTCTCACGAAAATATAATAATAATTAAATTTTATTTTGTTTGTTTATTTTATTTTTGTGTTTGTTTTGTAGTGCTCCGCCCCTGGATGTGGTTTTTTAAGTTTTTTTTGTGCGTTGTGTTGCGTTATGTTACGCCGTGTCGGTTTGAACTGCGGCTGGCCACGCACTCGTTTGGATATGTCAAGTCGAAGTGTGTTTTACATTTATACAAAACAAGAGAGATTTTCTGTGTTAAAAATGGTACTGTTGTCGGTTCTTCTTCATATTGGCCTCTTTTGACTGTCACTTAGATGTTCTTTAAATTCATGTGTTAAATATTTAAAAAAAACGCCACATATTTTACATTAAAGGCCGTTTTCTTTTCAGATCCGAAAACAGATTGAGTTGTCTAACAGAAAATTTTACTTTTTTCACTCCTCCCCCATAAAAATTATCTTTAATCTCAACAACATTATAAACGCTCCATAGACACTATTTAAAACAAATCACAAAGTGAAATAAAAACATATATCTTACCCACATCCCCCAAAAACATTTATGACTCTTTAAATCCCTGTTTACACATCAAACTCTTATGGCATCACTTAATTCCAATTGAAATCTCATCCACATTTTCTTTTGAATTCAACAAAAAAAAAACCCAAACAACACTAAAGTTTCATGAATCAAAAATTAATGTTCGTGCAAATGCGGCAACAACAAAAAATAAGAATCACAATAATCATCAAAGCAAAGTGTCAGGATTTCTATATACTGCTCCCCCCTACCCAAAAAATAAGGACCTTTATTGCAGCAAATAAAATTTGCACAAACTGAATAAAAAAGGTATATCTATAGAAAAAGCTCCACAACACAGCGATGCTAATATGGCTTAGCAGTTCTTTTTTGTATCGTTTTGAAAAGTCTGTAGTTTTGAAAACGAAAACAACTTCCCATCTAACTGCTTTGCTGTGTTTTTCAAAAACATTAAGCTTATGTGAAAGTATTTTGAGTATTTTTTGTTTTGTTTTTGTTTTTGTTTTTGTTTAAATAAAGGAAGAATCCTTTTTGAGATTTTTATTTGTAATTCGTTTGTACGAGAGACGCGACGGTGTTGGTGTTGTACGTGCGTGTTGAGTCATTGTCATATACCCTTTTATGATTATGATTCTGTTACTTGAAATCGTTCATTTGAAATTGTTTAACTGACTGTGAAATGACACTTTGCACGTTTTATTGTTTGCCCTCCAAAAAAGAGACAGACATCATCATGACAATGCTAACAACACAATACACAACACGACACAACACAAGGCTGTGTTTAAGGACCTCAAATGCAAAAGAGTAGCGGAAATAATACACTTCGTCGTCGTCGGTTGTCGGCAAAGCATATCTTTTTTTGTGTGTGCAAAAGTCCCATTGATTCATGTGACTCTATCTGTTTATAGTGATGGGAGCGGTTCCGGTTTAAGCCTCCAAGCGGCAGATGTGGAAAGGTACTATACCCACACATTCGCATATATGAACCTACTTTTAGTCGAAAAATGTCAAGTGAATAAAAGCAAAAAAGCAAAAGCAAAAAAAAATAAAACCGAAAAAGGATTTTAATGAAGCTTGAAGTCGATTATCTGCAAATAGGAACTTAAATATTTATACCCCTGACAGTTTTAATGTGAATATAGTATATATTCAATGCTTTGTGGCTATGGTTGATAAATTTCGAAATGGCGCACATTGATATACAAAAAGCAAAGGCAAAATGGGGTACGGTTGTAGGTACGCCAACGACTCTGACGATGAGTTGAGTTTGATTATGCGAATGAGAGAAGGCAAAATGGGATTGGGAATTTATTTCTCTAATTTTTGTCTTTTTTTGATATTTTTGTTTAATGGTAAAATTGTATAGAGGATGATAAAATAAAAGGAGTTTTATTTTTTTTAACTTGTTTTTGAATTTTCAGTCAATTAAATGTTGGGTGATTGAAAGCAAAATGAGTTCTTTTGTGATGATTTATAAGCAGATCAAACGGACGAGACGGGACGTATCACTTTTTGTTAGCTCGATTTAATTTAAAAAGACAAAAATGGAACAATGTTTGTGTGGGGTCTGGTATAACAAGTGTCAGGTTGGTTGGAAGTTTTTTCAAGGAATTTTTTTTTTTGAAACAAGAGAAAATATTATTTATTTAATTTTTTTCAATGAGGCAATTACCTACCTTTTGTTTTCAAATAAAATCCATTTATAATTGCTTGATGGAGGAGAAATGGATCAAATTCGTACAAAATTCGATTTATTTGATTTATTTTAAATATAGGCTAAAAACTTTAGCCATTCGAAAAATAGATACCAATTTGAAAGAAATTTGTTCTATATGTTAATTAATTAATAATTACTATAAAATATATATTAATTT
The DNA here is from genome assembly GCF_945859705.1 of Episyrphus balteatus. NCBI lineage: Eukaryota > Metazoa > Arthropoda > Insecta > Diptera > Syrphidae > Episyrphus > Episyrphus balteatus. Next base: position 150,723,105 of record NC_079134.1, on the reverse strand, counting down.
GCCATGTTTTTATTAACATTGATTTCAATTATGAAAAATAATAATAATATCTAAAAAAAAAAAATACACTATGGAAACAATTTAACAGGATTCTTTAATTCTTTTGTATGTCATTAATTAAATTATAACAATTAAATACTAAAGTTCAAATTTGTATTTTTATGAGAAACAATTGATTATATCTAAATTAACCAGAAGTGAAACAAATACAGATTTTTTATTATCAATATTAATTCATTATGATTATAGTAATTGTATAATCCTCATAAACATACGTAGTTTTAACAATAAGTTTAATTTAATATATTTTTTTTTTCTGTCATATACCTACACATTAAAGTTTTTGATATGTAAATTACATAATTAAAATTGTTCTATTTTGAATTTTTTTTTCAAAAATAATGTGTATTATTTATTCTCGTATATTTTTTTTTATAAAAGAACTTATATTAAAAAAAAATAAGCAAAAAAAAGACACTCGGGTGTATACGTAACATAAATTAATTAATTTTTAAAGAACTTAATTTGTGTAGGACATGAGAGTGTTTTATAAATGTGTGTTGTGTATACATTTTTTTCAATTCATATCGGGAAAATATGTATATTCTAAAGATAAAAAAGTAGAATATTATATTAAAAAAGATGTACCTACATGAAAGAGGGAACTATTAATTTTTTTTTTATTTAAATTAGAAGTATTCTTGCATCACTTTTTCGAAATGAAATATTTTTAAGTTATTCCTGTCCATAGATAGTCAATCAAAGGAAAATGTGTATAGCTCAGAAAGTTCGTTTTTCTAAAGAATTGATAACTTGACTCATAAATTGGCCATTTTTTTTTCGAATAATAATCATTTTTATCAAAAAAAAACAAAACCGACTTCCATGGATCAAAACTGGTTTTTTTTTTGGTAATGGGACCACATTGCAGGCACCAGCTTTCCAATACAAAAAGAATTATCAAAATTGGTACACTTTTTTTTTAGTCATAATGTAAAAAAAAAATTACTAAAAGAATATGGTATTATCGAATTGGATATATTTTTTTTTTTTTTCTAAAATTCCATCTTTATAGAAAATATACTTAATGCTTTATAGATTGTTTTTAAGTAAATTTTCGTATTATTAAATTAATTGATGGTTTACAAACTCATTCAGCATTGCCACACTGAAAATAATAACTTTCGTAAAATTACGAAAATCGTTTCATACACTACATTTTCGTTGGCCCAACGAAGCTTTCATTGGCCCAACGAAAATATGTAATTTTTCGTAATATGAAAACCTTCATCAAATAATGAAAATACTTCATACAGTTTTTCTCCCTTTTTCAAGCCCAAAAACACTTTTTAATGAAAAGATTCATCATTTAACGAAAAATTTCATACTCATACTCAAAAGAATTTGTACCTTACTTGTTCAAAACTTTCATTAAGTAACTAACGAAAATCTATATCAGCTTATGAAAATAAATGATTGATTTATGAAAATTCTTCAAATACTAATGAAATCTTGCATCTTAATCTTACATATATTCAACCCCTAAAGTGTGAAGACTTATTATAAAAAAATATTGTGTGCTGAACAAGCTTTAAGTAATAAATATATTATTTGAAAGGGAACATAAACAATTAAAAGAGTAAGAAGTGTTCAAAAGCAATAAAAAAGTTAGTGGTGCAAAAAAATTAGTCGAGCAAATGTTTAAGAAGCGGATCCTTACCAAGAGAAGTTACAAAAATTGGTGAACGATGAGCAAAGAGGAATGTAAGTACGATTCGATTATTACTTCCCATATTTTATTAAAAAAAAAATATTTTTATCTCTTCAAATATTTTTACTTTTTTTTATTTCTATTTTCTTTCAGATTCCAAAAATCATCCTAATCTATTCTAATGTACATTATGCATGGTACTTAATTGGGACCCAAAAAATAAAAGACAATAACGGAAAAAAGTCTACGAAAAACTACACCATCAAAGAAGCTTGTAAACCCCTCAAGCGGTGATCTGGAACACGTCAAAAGTCGATCATCGAACATCCAATTATTTCTGAGATGACATCAAATCTTTGAAGAAATTTCTCCAAATTTTTCATTGTGTTTGATTCAAATTTTTATTCCATGTATTTAGAATAGCTATTCTCTTTTCTCTCTCATTATTGAAAATTAAAAAATTCAAATTAAAAAAAATGTTGTTTTTTTAATGGTAAAACATTTTCCCTCTTCCCCCTTTTTTGAAATTCCAGTTTTTGCTTTCCCAAGTTTGGGGAAGAAGAATGGATGAAAAAATTCGTAGACTAGCGAAAATAAAGTAAGTATTATCTACTAATAGTAAAAGAATAATTAATACAACGAAAAGTTTCGTTAGCTAAGGAATATTTCTTTGGTAATTTAACTAAAATTTCCATAAATTTTACGAAAAGTTTCGTTAGCTTACGAATATTTTTTCGTAATTTAATTACGAAAAAAAATTAATCAAAAACAATTTAACTAACGAAAAATATCATATTTTGCGCACCGTAGTTTGATTAAATTTTACGTTAATTGATGAAAAAAATTCGTAAAGTGATGTTAAAATTCATTAATATTGATCAAAAAATTTTATGAAAAAATTTCATTAACATACGACAGTTTTCGTTAGTTGATGAAACACTTCATTAACGTATGAAAGCCATTTCGTTAAAATTGACTTAAAATTAATTAAATTTTCGTTGGCTCAACGAATTTTTTCGTTTTATTTACGTAAGGATTTGGTTCAGTGCAATTGACAACAATTAACAAATAAAATTAAAAGTTTTTATTCATATTTTCAAAAATTCCTTAAATGTAGAAAATGAAATAAAATGCATGAATGGTTCGCACATACTTGCTCTTATGGTAAAAGTTACTCTAATGTTAAAGCTTTTCACTGAACAATATTAAGAAAGGAAGGAATTTCATGAGTAATGTAAAAAAAAAAAAAATAAAATTATATTTTATACTTAATTGAACTAATTTAAATGATCTTTAACACAATATAAAGAACCTATGCCATTTCGAAAAAAAATTTTTTTTTTCGAAAATCGTTAGACCCGTTTTTTTTCAATAATTTTTAACATATCAAAATTTTATTACATTTTTCAAAAAATGCTGGGATGTCATTTTTGAGAAAATATTATTTAACACATAAAAACAAAATCTAAAAAAATTCAGCAACCCTTTTTAAAAAAAATTGATTTTCAAAAAAAAAAATCTAAATTCTTGAAAATACATATCATACACGTATCTTTAAAACCATTTTTCATTAATCAAGAATTTTCATACATACATACTAATATTTGAAACTTCTCAAAAAATAAAAAATGATGATAGTCATTCTTTTGAGTTTATTTGAACATTTTATTGATAAATATCGTTTAAGTTTTAGATAAACCAAGGAAAAACAAAAATTTTTCAAAATAAGGAAAAATAACCAAAAATGGTATAACAAGCTTTTTTTTTTCAAAATTTAATTTTTTTTGAAAACTTTTAATTTTTCCTTGGTTTATCTTAAATTGAAACCATATTTATCAATAACATGTTCAAATAAACTCAAAAGAATTTGATTTTGCTTCATCTCAAAAGTTCAAACGCTCATAACAGAAAAACTGTTCGATGACTAAATCTGTTACCTTGCAAATTAATTTAAAGTATTTTAAACTTCAATAATTTAGCCTCAGTTTAATCTTATCACCCATAGAAATAAAATAGCGGTAAATTTTCTAAAAAAAACCGTAAAAATGCCTATTTTGATAGCTTTTCTAAATTAATCTCAAAACTAAGAAAACATTTTGTTTAACAAAGCAAACTTAATTCCTTTGTAGAGAATTGAATGAAATTTTTAACTGTGTCCTTGAATATTCTGTACAGTGATTCGTTGTTGATAGTCAAAGTTAAAAGTATGGTTTTTGGTTTGATGACTGATATTGCAGTCTAAAAAAATCTTAAAAGTTTGAAACACAATGAACCTTAAAGCCAAACAAAGAGCCTTTCTAAAAATAATAATCATTTTATCAGAAAAAATGTTCGCACTTTCTTAAGAGAAAAGTAAAAAAAAAAAAAAAATTGGAAATTTTTTTTTTTTGAACAGTTCCAACGATTTAGATATGTTAACGTTAGAAAGGAAATATTTTAACAATTATTTCTAAAACTAGAAGAATAGAGCTTTCACATGCTTTTTATTTTGTCATGTTGCGATCATTTTTTACTGAGATACAGCCTATCGAAAATCACTAAAAAAAAATTACGGTTTTGTTTTTGTTCCCTTAATTTTTTGGGCTAGTGTACTTCAAAATAAGAAACATATAGGACTGAAGATCAGTTAACCTTCAATCTTTATTCTTTAAACAGGTAAGGTTGTATAGATAAAACTTATTTCCAAATTTTTTAAGGAGCAAAATTGTACTACAAATAAAAATATCTAAACCTTTTTTCACGTCTAAAAATTAAATGACTTTCTTATACAATTAAATGGATTCTTTTAAATTAAAACTGGAAGACTTTTTGACAAGAAACCTCTGCAAAAATCCATTTAACTAAGTACAGATTCCATTTGTTTTAAGCATGTCTTTTTACTGCGAGTATTTTGAATACCTACATACTGTTGCTTTTTGTTTCAATTTTGTATCCATTATTTTATTAAACTATAAAAACCTGATCTCAAACCCATCGCAAAATCAGTGTTATTTCGAGTTTAATCAATGTTTCAAGTCTTAAATTTTTTTAAAAGGTTCTACCAATATCAGACATAAAAATAATAAAGTCTGTAAAAGTAGGTACTAAAATTCCCTCTGAATTAAGAATCGTTCCATCAAAACACTAATTGTATTTATAAAACAAAAAAAAAACGAAGTAGCCTTCAAACTTCTAGATAAAAATACAAGTTACAACCTCTCTTTCTTTTTCTGTGGTTTATTATAATTCAATTCAACTCTCAAAAAATGAAAGAAAAGTATATTTCCTTCCATTAACAAAGGCACTCACTTAAAAAAAAAAAAAATGTTAAAATCGTCTAGCAGCAGACCAACAACCAAGGCAAGTCGAAACGAAACCTTCTGAGATTAATTGATTCATCCAATTATCATCCCAGACTTGTTAAATCGAATTACTCCTACTTATAGTTATAAACCCCAAGTATCTGGCAGCTGGCATCTGTTCTCTGTCCTCTCCTCTCATCCAACTGCTATTGAAATATCCTGGTACATATAGATTTATTTCCATGCTGCCGCATCCTCATCAACAGAAATGAAATATACTCAACGAAAAATTACAAAAAACAAACTTTCTCTCTCATCATCTCTCCTCGATTCTCGTTTCTTTGGCTTTGGTCCTTGATCGTGAATTTATTTTCTAAAAGTGAAACTTCTTTTTTGTATCAATGAGTCGAAAGGAAATTCGATTTATTAAATTCCTCTTTAACCAAGTCGAGTATGAAGTTCGACAAAAAAAAAATAAAAAATAAAAGGAATAATTTTCTGCGAACTTTGAATTTCTCGTGGCCCGATTAAGAATTCTGGTGGCATTGACAGATTCCTTATAGAAATCATTTCACACGTTTGCCTTTGCATCCTATTGAAAATATTTCTTATTTCTGTAGTTTTTTTTTTATATCCTTTTTGATTTTGTTTGTATGTGGATTTTTTTTTTTTTTTTTTTTGAAAATTTGTTTACACCGCAACACTCGACTTGATTCAATTCGACTCTCTAACAAAATGTACTCCTTTTGAATTGGAACAGAACACAGAAAACACCGGATCTAACAAATAAATGTGGGGAAGGAAAATAATTTTCATGTCCTGATCCCAGGAATATACGATTTTGCTTCAATAAACCCAAGGAACTTTCAGAGTTTATCATTGAAATATTGCTAAACTCACACTTACACATGTACAATCGAGAGGATTGTCGTTCGTTCTTTCATCTGTGCGATGGGACATGATGTGGGGATTTTTGGATTTTGGATTTCGATTGATTCACCACGGTAGAAAGATGCTTCCGCAAGAGAAGATATATGACGTGTGTATGTAACGAAAATATATATTTTCTGTGATGATTTTTTTGGATTGGAAGACAAATTTTAGTTTTTTTTTCTATGTGATTCAAGGGGAATTTGTTGTGTGTAGGCAGAAGAGGAATTTTGGAGATCGATATGAAAAACTTTAACAAATTAGTGCAGAAAAGCAGAAGAGAATTGCGGTTTTTGAAAATTGAATTAACCTATATCGGGAATTTACCTACATCGAGAAGTTTTGAATTGTATTGTTTAAATTCATAATATTTATTTTTGAAGTGAAAACTTCTTTACCGTAGTGATTTGAAACAAGATGAAACGAAAAAGCGACACGAAAAATCATTTGATCATAACTTTTTTGTTTTAATAGATAGATGAATGAAATTTATACAATAGATAGATAATTAAATAAATTATGATTGTGCAAAATTTCAATTAATTTCATTTCGATGAAAAGATGTTCTGTTTTTAAACACGTTATATCTTTTGATCTAGAGCACATAACAAATTTATTTAACTTTAATACGAATGCTGTTAATATTACCTTTCATTTAATATATCACACATAACGCTACGTGCTCTACAAGTCATATAATCTTTAATTGAAAAACTTGAAAAATACCTCAAAACACCTGTGAAAATTTGTTGCCGATGACCAGCCAGCCGTAGAGGAAGTACCGTAATCTCAGTTTGAAATTTCGACATGGTTGGCTTTAAAAAATTCTTACTTATTTTGTAGGCATGGTAGAAATATGATATAATGATATAAAATTTATTATAGGTTGTCTTTTAAGAAATGGATTTAATGGCGTTCGAAGAGAAAAGAGATTGATTGTTTTGCTTTTTTTATGAAAACTAATTGGGTTAAAAAAAATTCTAGCTCTTTTTGTAGATGTTGTATAGACATGGTCGATATAAATATTTTGAGCTGAAACAATAAGCTTTCAGATGGTATAAAATTTATTGTAAGTTGTCATATAAAAAAAGTGATGGAATCAAAAAAAAGTTATATTTTTTCGATTTTTTTTTCTGCAAGAAAAATAATTTTGAAGGTCTCACTTAAACCACGTGTGAATTGCACACATGATTTTTTTTCAAATTTTTCTTAAACTTGACATAAAACTAGTGAATTTTTTTTTTTTTTTTAATTCATGTTGAAACCAGTAGCGAAAAAAAAGATAGCTTAAGCCGTTTTTGAGAAAAACAAACCACTGCAATTTTGACCCTTCTAGAGAATCGCTAAAAACGTTCGAAGACGAAGTTAATCATCTTATAGCTTCAAAACCTGAATAGCCCAGTCGAATTAAACATTACAAATGGAAAAAATTAGATCGTGCAATTTTTTTCATAGGACGGTAGAGGGGATCACTGAGAGCTTAAAACCAGTTTTTCGGGAAAATCGACTTTGAGCCAAAGCTGCCATCTTGGATCAAAGGTAAAACACGTTTTAGTTTATAACTCGGCCATTTTTGATTTTTGACCAAAATTATATTAGTAAAATTTATAGAAAATTTTATTTTCTATAACTCTTATCAATGCAATGTTAGTTTTTGCATACCTATTTTGAGATAGTTCCTTTTGTTTATAAAATTTTAGGAATTTGCAAAAACTAGTATTGCAGCTAGATTTCTCATCCCCAAAAACATATAAAAACACTCCCATATTGCGTTGATCTTAATATCTATACTCAAAGCGGGTATAAAGTTTAAGCTGAGTAGGAGTATAGTTTTTTCAAATTAACTCGAAAAATATGGGTCATATAGAAAAATTTATTATGATAAAAGTTATAAAAAATAAAATTTTCTATAAATTTTACCTATAATTTTGGTCAAAAATCAAAAATGGCCGAGTTATTAACTAAAACGTGTTTTACCTTTAATCCAAGATGGCAGCTTTGGCTCAAGGTCGATTTTCCCGAAAAACTGGTTTTAAGCTCTCAGTGATCCCCTCTACCGTCCTATGAAGAAAAATTAGACGATCTAATTTTTTCCATTTCAGCTTAATTTTTTGTAGGTACATTTCATCTGGGCTAGAATAAGATTTTGTTGTTTCTTTACAGATTTTTAGTAAAGCATTCAACAAGTAGTTTTAAACACGCTTATAATGACACAAAGCAACCTAGAATTAAATTGCAAGTTTTTCCATGGATTTCGTCTAACTGATACCGGTATTCTGTCGTATTGAGTGTTCAAATTAGTAAGCCGTCAATTTTGGAGTTCCCCAAGGTAGTCATCTGGGTCCCTTATTGTTAATTTTGTTTATTAATGATTTAAAATCGATTATAGAGAATTTGTCCATTCTTATTTATGTTGACGACATAAAACTTTTCAACAAAATAAAAAGCGTATGATTTAATTCCTTTTTCCATCAAAGTCCTTACAAGTTCCATTCAATTTATCGCTATAAGAAAGCTTTCATTCTATGTTCTCATTAATTCAAAAACTCTTCCAAACTATATCCATATCCACTTAATTCTAGCCCATTTATACTGTCCACTTATAACCTACCTTCGTATCTAAACGAAATATATAAATAGCAAAACCATTTTAAGCCACTCAACAATCTTTCGCATCCTAGCAGGTTCCAAGTTACAAGAATCTATTTGGTTATTCCACGTTCCACTAACAAGAAAATTAAGTAATTCAATTTATTAAGTATACTTACCATCTTCTATATCTCTATACCCTTTACACCCTTTATTATATCAACAAACCCTCCTTATCCCTTCGATGCACCCTTAATATTGCACACTCCACACAACAAGACATTGTGTGTGCTTTTGTCCATCCACCCCTACTCATTACACGGTTATGAACTTGTAATTTTCCATTATCATACAAAGTGTCATTCTCAGATTGTAGAAATAAACCAGAATAAATTGCTTTATCCCAAAAAAGAAGGACAATATTGCACCATGAGGACAGTTTGAGTTTAAAAAGCAACCCCTTTTTTCTCTGAAATGTCGTGTGTTCTGAGAGTGTTCGGAGTATTCATTATGATTATCAATATTGCCCAACGTTCCATTGCAAAAATGAAAATAATGAGTAAAGCAAAAAACAAAAAAAAACTAACAATGAATACTATCAGACTGGAACGGAAAGACTAAAGGAGACCTTAACCATCAGGATGTTTCGTCCAATGTCCTTGGTGTAATTTTCATCCCACCACAAATATATTCTCTCTCTTTCTGCTGCCAAGTACCTACTTAATTTTTTAAATGCAAAAAGGAAGAAAAAGGACATCATCATCATATCATATCAGAGAAGCAACACTTTACCCCTACCTCCCCTATTCAGTCTTTATGTATGCAAATGTTCAAAAATGAGAAAAAAAAAGAAGATAATTTTGTGAAAGTATGATTCAAAGGACACACACTATTTTCTATATTATAAAGAGTATATCTCTTGGTCAGTGTGCACAGAGATCCTTTCATTAAAACATAATGCCCTGAGATTGAGAGCTGTAAAAAAAGGGTATACACATATCGTTGTTTCGTACTTGTACCGAGCTCATGGTCATGGCTCATGTAAATAAAGTAGTTCTGGTGCGTCCTTATTTCAAGATTGTACTCTCAAGTTGAACTTTATGGCCCATAAAGAAGCTGAAGCTGAAGCGAGCAACGCCAAAGAGGTCCTTTCTGTTGTTCGTATTATTTTTATACCCATTCTATAACGTCTTATATGGGGTAGGGGGGTGTAATGTGTGGGCTTGGGTGTGAATCTTCTTTGAGCCAAGGAAAATGTAAACCGATACAAATGCTGCTTATCGGTTCAAGTGTTATAAAGATTGAATGTTTTCTTCTTATAATTTTTTTGTTGTCTCTTTTTTTTTTGTGTTGCTTTGGTATGCTTTGGTTTTTATGTGAAATTAAAGTGTAATTTATTGAAAATTGTCCTGCGTATATTGTTATGGTGATTGTGATGTTGATGATGGTAGTGGTGGTGGGGAGATCATTTGAGGAAATGTCCTTTTTTTGTTCTTAAGTAAAGAGAGAGAATGTGTATATGACAAATTTTATTACCGAAACCGAGAAAAGGATGTTTGCATTTGATGGAAATTTGAGGTTGAGAACATATAACAAAACATTTATTTGAAAATGTCCTTAAAGTCCTTTTTTATCTTAAACACATTCAAATTCTCTTGTGCCAATATAAACATTTTTGAAATAAAACGAAAAATATATATAAATTCAAGTTGAATTGTATTATTTTCTGGTATATATTATATTGAAGCATAAATTTATTGGCAAACAGCACACAAAAAGGAAATTGCTGTGAAAAGGATAATTGGTCATAAAAATATCATCACTTAATAAATCATTATTGTTTTCAGCAGAGTGCGACTGGGTGCGATGGTGTGGTAATATATTTTATTGTGAATGCACACAAATACACATACACAAAGGTGGGTAGATCACACCTTTTCTATATCATTGCATAACCTGCAGTCAGGGATATTATTGAAAGGATTTTTTTAAACTCAATTTTCAAGGTAAATTTGTGTATGGAATTTTATTGTATATTTTTTTTTTTATAAATTTAAAATTTAATTTTAGGTATCGCAATGTTGTGCGCCATCAAAAATATATATAAAAATTTTAGGATTAATATCGTCTGCATTTTTAATGATTTTTATTATCGACGCGGGATATATTGCTTTTTCTCTGTGACTATTTAACCGAAAAATGTTTTTGAATGAGTTTTTCATCAATTGATTTTTTTTTTTTGGAATATAAGAGTAAAGTATTAATGAAGTCATTAAAAATATAAATATTATTTTAAACGTTTGAACAGTTAGTCAGCAGGTTGAAAATTCAAATATTTTGAAAAAAATCAAGCATGTTAAATTTAATTTGTTGCAGTTAAAAAATTTTTATTTGAAATTATATATCAGATTTAAGAGAAATGTTATGTGGTGGCTTAATATTGAGATTTTGTGTTAAAAGTTGGTTTCAAAGATGTTTTTGTGGTTGTTGTAAGGGATGAGTGCGACTGGATTTTTTGCTGGTAAATTTTATGTTTAAAATGATAAAAAAATAAGTAAAATACAATAAAGTTGATAGGTATGCCATTTTGTAGCAATTACAAATAAATATCTAAAAATCGAAATTCCAAAACATTCAATGTCTCGTTGTCTCTAACGATTTTTATTAAAATATTTGTGTCCAATGTTGCAATCGAGTTTTTAAAATAAGAAAAATATATTTGTTGAACTGTTATCAACGGTAGCTGTCATAAAACAGTTTGTTTGATTTCTAAATTGATCGTAAACGACTTGGCTGTAAAAACGTTAAGAACCTACCTCAATTTTCAAAAAATAAATTTTTGGATTTTTAAAAAATATCTCAATTTTTTTTTTTTTGAAAAATTATTTTTTTGAAAACAAGTTAGTGAATTTTTTTTTCTCGAGATTTCTGGATTTTTTTTTCAAAACTATTAAAAAGTTTCGTATGCTACACTGTAAGGTGGTCCTTGTATTGTTAGTTTTTGGTTTTTTTTCTGATATTTCACGGTGCATGGACATCAATTTATAGTTCTAAATCGCTATTCAATAAAAAAAAAAATAATTCTCTAACTTTTGCGGATTTTTATTTCAGCTGCTTAGTCTCCTGGTACAATTCGCGAGTCTAAGTTCCTATAAAAATCAAACGAAATTTTAACATCCCGGAGAAAATATAAACAAATTAGGAAAATTATTTCTCAACATTTAAAACCGAATAGCACCTATTCAACTGCATGTCCCGAATAAGAAATACCCTAATGTAAATAGAGATTATCTCTTGCAATTCCAGTATTATTTTAAATGCTATATCAGAAAACAAAAAGTGTACTTAATATTATCTTACCTTACTATTTCTACTGTCAGTAAATAGAGCTAATGAAGTGTCAGTTCACTTCAAACTTGGTATGTAGCTATTTTTGTAGATTGTACGTGTTTTTTTTTTCAAATTAATTTCATAGGACCTTATGTGCATAATGAAACCTGTCATATACCAATTTTGTAAAAGTATAGTTTTCTCGAAAACAGCTCTGACGGTTTGGCTTAACAAATTAGAGAAAAAAAAAAAATTTCACAAAAATTATTATAAGGATTTAATATCTACTTTCCTTTGGGCACATTTTTACTTTGAAGTACTCTTACTCTATTGAAAAACTACTTCAAAGCTGTTTTAAGTACTTAGCAGTAGATAAATTTTCCCAAAGTAACGCAGCTATTATAATAAAAGTTAACAAAAATTGTATTAATGTGACCTTTCATTAAAAGTTTATTTTTTAATCTAAATTTTTTCCAAATGATAACTCAATTAAAATGAAATGTTTTTACATTTGTTAACAAAACAATTTTTAGTTTTTGAAAAATTATTTCTAAGAAATTATTTCTTTTAAACGCCTTTGAAAATTGTATATAAATATAAATATGTATTAATAAAAAAAGTAAAAAACTTATTTGGACCCCAATTTCATTTAATAATTTTATTCCTTTTTCTTTTAAAGATCGAATTTTGTTTCAACAAATAATTTTATGAATTTAAATGAATTTAAAAATTTTTACCTAATACAATTTTTTTGAAAAAAGATTTAAGATCAGAAATAGTCAATTATTCATAGATTCAAAAATATTGAATATTTTTGGTAAGTCGTTAGTTTTATAAAAAGGAAAGGACTTGTTCCTATTATCTTATTTTGTTCTAAAAAGTCTATCCTGCTTTTGTTCAATAAACTACTTTTTAAATATTTGACTTAACAAAAAAAAAAAAAATCATGTGTGCAATTCACACGTGGTTGAAGTGAAACTATAAAAATCATTTTAAAAAAATCGAAAAAATATAACTTTTTTATATTCCATCACTTTTTTTATATGACAACCTACAATAAATTTTATACCGTCTGAAAGCTTATTGTTTCAGCTCAAAATATTAATATCGACCATGTCTATACAACATCTACAAAAGGAAATAGAATTTTTTTAACCCAATTAGTTTTCATAAAAAAAGCAAAACAATCAATCTCTTTTCTCTTCTAACGCCATTAAATCCATTTTTTAAAAGACAACCTATAATAAATTTTATATCATTATTATTTCACCTTTTATATGACGCTTCAATCATATTTCTACCATGCCTACAAAAAAAGTTAGAATTTTTTAAAGCCAACCATGTCGAAATTTCAAACTGAGATTACGGTACTTCCTCTACGGCTGGCTGGTCATCGGCAACAAATTTTCACAGGTGTTTTGAGGTATTTTTCAAGTTTTTCAATTAAAGATTATATAACTTTTAGAGCACGTAGCGTTATGTGTGATATATTAAATGAAAGGTAATATTATTAGCATGCGTATTAAAGTTAAATAAATTTTTTATGTGCTCTAGATCAAAATATAACGTGTTTAGAAAAAGAACATCTTTTCACCGTTATCTCAGAATTTTGAATACGAAATTAATTGAAATTTTGCAAAATCATAATTTATTTAATTACCTATCTACTCTACTGTATGAATTTTATTCATCTATCTATTAAAACAAAAAGTTATAATCAATTAATTTTTCTGTCACTTTTTCATTTCATCTTGTTTCAAATCACCACGATGAAACTAAAGAAGTTTTCACTTCAAAAGAACCTGATTTTTAAAAATATTTATACTTCGTCTAATACAAATTTTCTGTGGTTATCATTCATAATTTTTTTTTCAAGACGATCAGCCATCACATTTCAAATTTTTTTCTGAGTCAATGTGACCCACTTTTTAAAACGTTTTTTTGAGAAAAAATGGAAATAAAAATGTGACAACGGAGGTTTTATTTTTACTGACTGAAAAATTCATAAAAAAACGTATCTATGTACTTCTTAAAAATGTTTCTCTCTGGTGTGGTATTCCTTTTGTTTCGGGTGTGACAAGGTTACCCAAAATTTAATATATAATTCGCCTTTTACTAAAGATTAACAGAATTTTTGGTCTCTGCAACAAACATATTGTATACCAACTAAAAGTATATTTAGTTATTTTTGATATCATATCTAGTTTTGTTACGGGTGTGACAACTTTACGAATTCTAAATCAAATATGTATCTATTTGATATAAAATGTTACATCTACCATATAAATTATTTTCTAATGAGATATCTGAATATTTTACCCATTCAACAAAAACAATAATTCACTTTGTAACTTTGATTCCATCTTTCATCCCTTCCCTTTCTTCTTTTAGATATTATTCAAAATGAAAGAAAACCATGCAAATTCTTGAAATATGTTTTAGGGGCACAGATATGAAGGGTATATTTAAATTGAATCTGATGACCCATCCTCAATTTGTCTGAGTATTAATTGCCTGTCGTCTGAGCCTAAAGATTATTTGGAATGTCTGCTACACTAACGCCATCTCTATAAAGACTGTATAACAAATTTATATTAAAATCAATAGGTTTCCAGAGTGAGAATAGAAATTGCTAAACAAGGGTTAAAAGGGTCTACCCATATCGGCCAACTTCAGCAAACAATTTTCGAAACAAATCTAAAGGCACTTTTCGGTATTAGTTTTCCACATTATTAACTCACTGTATCCACTTCAGTTTGCTCTCATCAGTTTTTGCTTTTGATTTAAAATTTCCAATTTCCAGCGTAATGGCTATGAATTTTGAATTAATAACAAAGAATTAATACAACAAAAAATGTACCACAAACACACACATACACAAACAACCATGTTATACCATACAGAACATCAGTTTCGAAGAACTTAATTACGGTAATAACTTAAAATCACTGTGCGGTTATTTATATATATCTATGAAAATATATAAAACACCTACTACCAACTACCAACATGTGAATGTTATTTTAAATTTTGCATTAAAATTATGGTCCAATGCATATCTACATTTTGTGCAATTAATTTTGTTTCATTTTTGAATATATATTTCGTGTCGAAAGAGAGGCCAACCATAAAATGGATGTTTCGAAAACCCCAACATACAACCGCAACCAACCCATAAAACCCTGATATTAACTTTTAATATAAAAATGCTAAATCAGAGATCATAGTTGGCACTTAAAAACAAAAAAAAAACAAAAAATACTGAAATTAATTCTAGGTATTTAAATTAAATCATTAAAATTCATAGCAATCATTGAAACGTTCAATTTGAAAATTATTGTTTTTTGAGAAATTTAACAAAAAAATGTGAGTTGTTATTTTTTTATTAGTGGTTATTCATTAATATTTTATTTTTAATATTAAAGTTGAAACTAGTAAAATATCCAGGATATTAATTACCAAATGGAAATATTTAAGATGAACAGCAAATTGGTGATTATCTTTATCATAGGAATGTGTTGCACCAAAGAAAACCATATCAATAATTACGCATTCTAGTTTCTTGAGTAAAAAGATCACGAAGCTCATAGCTGTTTCCCATTATTTCATTAAGTAGATATATAAGCCATGAAATAATATAGGGCTTAAAATTAAGCTTAAGGGCATAGCTTAGATGTGATAGTGCCAGCGGAATTGAAACCAACTACAAAAAATTTAATGTCAATGTCAGTTGTGTTGGATGCCATGTTAGCAGATTAAAAAAGTAGGTATACATTTTTCCTTAATATTTTGCTTTTTAAATTCAAAATCAGAAGTCCTAAACTGGAATTTGAATAAAAAAAAAAACCGTTCATGATAATATGTACTAAGATTTTGTGATATCAAAAATTCCTTTTTCAATATCTTAGAGACGTGAAATGTACCAAAAAAAAAGAACGCGTTTTTGAGATGTTAATAGTCACGTCAAAAACGTGACGTGCCAGTGAAATTTGTACTTCTGATTCGAACTCAAAACACAAAAATCCATTAGAAAAGTATGGTTTGGTTCTAGCTCGAAAGCTAACCATTCGACTTTTTGACGACCACTTCTTTTTTACTTGCTCTATAGGGCAAGTATTGGTTTCGTGTAGAAAAAAAAAATCGAGGTTTTAATCAAAACCAATATTACGATGATGGAGAAGATCAAAAAAGTAGTTTTCGTCATGCCGGCCGTCCGTCGGTCTGTGCGTCTGTGCGTCCATCTGTACATGGAGCTAGGGCCTAAACGGATGGATGGATTTGCTTGAAACTTGTTACAGATGATTTTTACGTAATTCCCTAGGACCATTTTTTTTTATTTTTTTAATATCTCCAATTTAACGCATATCCCCATATAACGTTTTCGAGGTATTGCAAATTTCTCGAAAACGGCTCTAACGATTTCGTTTAAATTTGGTGTGCGCAATACTCTTATTGATTCTAACAAAACTGTTTAGTTTTTCTCAAAAAATGCAGAGAGCGGAAATATGGCGTTGCCGTTTTTCAAAAATTGACATGTTTTTTAAGTTCATATATTTCATCAAAGCATAAGTCAATTTTTTCAAAATTTACAGACATCATAGGTATTGAAGTGTAAAATGTAAAAAAAAATTAAAAAAAAAAGTTTTTCAAAAAATATTTAAAAAATTGAATTTTTTTAACTTTCGATTTTTTTTTTGTTTTTATTTTTTTTTTCCACAAAATCTTAAATTTCCAATAGATATTTAAGATATAGATGCTTTGAACTACAAGAGCAAGTACGTGCGACCCAGTCGTGCATTTTATTTTTTTAGTAACACTGGTTTACAAGGGTTTTGTTGCCGTACAAAAATATACTTTTCTCAAGGTTTTCGGGGTGCTGTACTCAAATCCGAAGTCAGAAACAACTAATCAGCTCCCGTTTTTGAGATATTACCGATTCAATTTACTAAACTCAAGAAAATAGTATCAACGTATCAACATAAATTAATATAATTTTCACATTTTCAAACGACTTAAAGTATACATTAAAGCTTATGAACTTTATTAAAAATGCTGTCTTTGGCATTAGAATTACAAATCAAATAAGCATACATTTTTTTTTTGTGTAAAATGGTGTTTTCTTAGGTGTTGAGAAAATGTGGGCTTATTGCGAAAAAAAGTAATAATAATGAGATTGAGATTGGAGTAAATGATGTCTTATACCTTGATTCCTTAAATACCTGCATAATAAGAAGAAACAATACTTGGCTACGATGTTGTTAGTTTAAGATTTCTAGACTAAGTCTTCCCTTATCACATAGTAATAGCAAAATTGCTGCTCTTTCTGTGACTACGCCAAATTCCAAAATTATATAAAAGGCTTTTATCTACCGTAGTATATCTTCTATCTTCATTTTATTGCATCGAAAAATTTTCCTTGCTGACGGATTTCAAAATCGCATAGCTCTGAATCTTAAAGCAAAAAGCTTTTTGACAAGTCAATGATTACGTTAACACATAGAAATATTAAAAGAAAATTTCATAGAAAGACAAAATTATTCAATTTTCTGTTGGGCGCCATTTAAGAATATAAATTTATTAGAACTTAAACGCTGTGTCTGTGTCATAAAACTTTCACCAAATATGATTTCTAATTAAAATCAAAATTTATGTAGTGTATAACGCAACATCAACCTACTACCTATAGTAAAAAAAAAAAAAATATAGTACAAATTTATTTGCTCTTCCTCACGAAGATTTTTTTAATATTCCAAGTTTCAAAAACTTCCTGATAAATAAAAAAAAAAATTAAAATCTATCCAAGAGTAAAAACACACTTGAAACAAATATTAAGGTCAAAAACAATAAGGCGATTGTTTTTACCTAAGTGTAAAATTTACAATCTACCGAATCGTTCTTAATTTATTATTATTCACTCTTTGAAGTAGAAGAAGAAGAACAAGACTATGACGTTTTCTTTCCTATGTTGCAGGCAATTAACATTTGCTTGAGTTGTTAAATGTTCAACTCCAACAAATCGCATTAAGGTTAAGATTTACCATCTTTGCCCCTGCTATATACTCTCTTGTGTGCCCCCCTTATGCCCCCTCAGCTATCAGCCATCACCAACACGACCCTAACTGTGAACTTATACTTCTTTAACGCCCAAACATTTTCCCTTTTTTTACTGATGACTGCTGTTATACTGGGGATATAATCAAAAGAAGTTGGGGCAAAAGGGGATAGAAAAGTTTTACTTTAAAAAGAAAACTTCAAAATAATTTAGTTTTTCGATTAACTTTCTCCCTAAACATCCAGAAAGTAGCTACTTCTGTGCCTTCTGTGTGCTTCGCTTCGGCTTCGGCTTGGCTAGGTTATATCTGCAACTTTTATATACCAAATGCTAATTTGTTTCATTTTCTTGCTAATGTATGCGATGAGAGTTTGTGTCCTGAGTCTTGAGTCCTGAAGTCTCGACTCTAGTCCTGATGTGTGTCCTGTTGTGTTCCTATTTTTTTTTTAAGTCTTTTTCTGTTCGAGGGCAAAAGAATAAAAGCTTTGCATTGAAAATCAGTCTGGAAAAGTTTGTTTCTTATAAAATTCTCTGCACAGCGTGAATGCTATGCTCTGTCTTGCTGCGATGCGCTGCTTCTTCTTCTTCTTCTTCTGCTCCTTGGTCCTTTACACTCATTTGCATGATATCGAAGTAGTAGTTCAAGTTTCTTTTAGACTTTAGGTGTACTCTTGACAATAGTCTTGTAAGAATGTAGATTTGGGAATAAGTAGTTTAGAGTCCAAAACGACTATCATCTTTCGCATGAAAGTTTTTTCTCTCTCACTCTCTCTTTCTCATTCCCTCTCTCTCTCTCTGAAAATAATGCTATTGAATGCAAAAATCGAGGGAATTGTCTAACTGGGCGGGTGTTTCACAAGTTCCTATATATTTTCCATTCCGGATGGAACTTATGTGATTTCTGAAAGTAATTTTGGCACAAAGGAAACTAAAGGAAATTACTAACTCTGAAGTAGGTCAGTCGAAGAAAAAATAAGGACGAGGACGATACAGAGAGTCATCATGGGGCCATGATGGAGAGAAGTACTTTAATCTCCCGAAAGGATATTCCTATTCGATTGATGACTATCTCTCTGGGTCCTCTGCTGTGTTTATCTAAGAAATTTGCTTTTTTACGATTCTAGTGCTTAGGGGGCAATAAAAATCGTTTGTTGCCCACCCAAACCCCTCCCTTCTCTATCAGAGACAATCCGAAAAGCAGACAAAAATACTATATAACTAAACACTTCTCTCTGGATCTTTAATTTGCCAATTAATTTTCATCTCTTCGATTGGTTTAGTTTGGTTGAGACGAGAGCCAGAGACGAGACAAAAGAGGACAGAAAACTAAAACTGAAGAAGGATCAAACGAAGGACGAAGAATTGTCGTTAAATTAAGCGATTAATTTAATGATAAAGTCATTCAAACACTCTGTTTTTTTTTTTTTCTGAGAGGGGAAGAGTGTATAGTACGAAATTGTTATGCCGACTGTCAAAGTGGTTTGTTTTTGGGCGTTTTATTGATTTGAATTTCCAATTGAATTTTATTGTTATTGATAGGAAAAATGTTTTTCTGGTTTTTTTCGATTGTTTTTGAGGGAAGATGGAGAGAGGTTTGGATTTTGAGAGAAAATTGGAAATTGAACGGTTTTTAAGAGCCTTTATTGGAACAAAATTAAGTATTTTGTAGAAAATGGATAGTATACAGAAGGATTATATATATTCATTTGAATTTTTATACATTAGTAAATTGAGGTTCAATAGAATGGACGTTAAGGATTTGATTGTTTTAGGATTTTTAAATGGCCATTTGGTTGCGATGTGAAAAATATGCAAAATATTCACACAAATTTGTATGATTTAGATTCTATTGGCTAACAATAATTACCTTCTTCTGGGAATGAGAGTCAACTGCATCTGTTTAAATCTTGAGTTCCCCAAAAAATTGCTCCAACTATAGCAAATCAGATAATTTTAAATGAGATAATTTATACCTCATTTTCATAACAGTTTTTATTATGTTTTGAATATCTGGGAAAGCACAAATATTGAAAATCTACTACAAAAAAAGGTACTGTAGTGAGTTTTGATAAACAATATTAGGACTGGAACCAAAAATGTTAAGAGTCTCTTAAATGATTTGTTTGAAGAAAAAAGCGAACCATTTGATAATTTTAAGATACCTACAAAATTTTAGGTGTCTATCTGTCAGCTTGAACGGATGAGTCGATTCACTTCAAACTTGGTTTAAAGAAGTTTTTGAAGACTTTATACAGTTTTTTCGAAATTAGCCTTTTTGGACCAAAAATAATTAAGGTACCTCTCCGACATCAACATTGTTGAAGTTTAATTTTCCTTAAAACAGCTAGCCACAAGGATTTTTATTCCAATGTTAAAATGTTAGTTTTTAGACAATTAATATTTCTTAGGGCCAATTTTTCAATAGTCAGTTAAACAGTCAGTTAGTACTTATTCCTAAGGATAGAGAAAAAATCAATTTTTCAACAAGCAGATATAGCTTATTCCTAAAAATAAAACTATCTATTCCTTTCAGAGACGAATAAAAATTATTCTAGGGAATAATCTCAAAAAAAATATTGTGTCAGTTGTCAAAGCTGTTTTAAAAGAATTTTGGAAAAAACACAGTAGAACACAAGAAAACAAAAACAATCATGAATAAAAATGACGTTTAATTTTAAATATTTTTGAATTTGAAAATTTTTTTTTGTTATTCTGTAGAATAAATTATTCTTGATTGAAAAATTCAATGTTTTTATCTGATTGTTTATGAGCCTAATAACTTTATTCGTCAAACAGTTAACTGGCTGTTTATTAGAAGATTGAAAAATTGGCTCTTAATTAAAAAAATTTGTTTTTCAAAAATCGTAATTTACGTTATGAATTAATGTCATAGAACGGTTTTTTAAATTCCTGTCTTCCTCCCAAATGACTGGTTCAATTTCAACTACCTATTCTTTTATACGAAAGCATGCATATTGCCTTAATACAAAACCAAAATTTCAAAAACTTTATTTTTTGATTAAAACAAACTTATTGTTTTTTTTTTTTTTTGATAGTTAAATGAAATTTTTGAAAACGGGTCATTGAAAATAAAAAATTTGTTTTCTCAAAATATACAGGGTGTCCGGTAGAAAATGGATAATCCTGAAATGGCTGATAGGTGCACTTTTGACTGTTCTGAAACCGAATAGAAAAAGTTTCTATCGCAACCAGTTTAGAAAATATTAGCTTTTTTTCGTTCAGTGTACTTTAAATTTCATCATCTTACTTTTTCTTTAACCACAACCACGAATGAATGAATTTTATAAATTTCTTATTTTTATAATTTCCTACAGTAATTGGCTCACTACATAAGAAGTTAAAAGTTTTTATAACTGTTGCATCTTTTCTTTAAAAAAATTTTGAAATTTGTTTTTCGATGCAAAATGTGAAAAAAAAATTTTTATGAAAATTTTCAAACACCTGTGGTATAAAAAAATCCATAGGAACGTAGGTGGCCAACTTTTTTAAAAATATGCGCATCCAAAGGGGATTGCAGAATGGTAAAAGTTTTTATCAAATCTATAGTTACTAGGAAGTTATTGGTATCAAAGTGCAAAAAAAGCTTATTAATTTAATAAATTATTTTAACTGAAAAATCTTAAATTTTTCACATTGCTGTCACAAATGCATGGATTCCATCAGTTTTTTTAATCAGTCATATTTTACAATAGTTCTTCTTACACATAGCTATTAAAAAAGAGTTATAACCGTTGAACAATGGCTATAAAAAAATAATTCAACTTTTTTTTTTAATGCAAAGTAGAAAAAAAATATTTGTTTGCTCAGTTTAAGCATGGGCATACAATTGTGCATCGGGACAGCTTGTTTTGAGTTTTGACTTCTTAATGATCTCGTTTTAAAGAAAAATTGAGATTTTCGGTCCCGTTGGCCCAATACAACCTCATCAAAAATGTTGCAATGTTTTCGAATTTGTGTTCAATTCCCAATTTTATTGGGCTACGAAAAACATCCAATATTTTTTAGATACAATTTAATTGGCAGTTAATATTATGAGCCACTTCTTATTTTATCTTTTAAACTGGTTATTAACAAATATTTTTTTCTACTTTGCATTAAAAAAAAAAGTTGAATTATTTTTTTATAGCCATTGTTCAACGGTTATAACTCTTTTTCAATAGCTATGTGTAAGAAGAACTATTGTAAAATATGACTGATTAAAAAAACTGATGGAATCCATGCATTTGTGACAGCAATGTGAAAAATTTAAGATTTTTCAGTTAAAATAATTTATTAAATTAATAAGCTTTTTTTGCACTTTGATACCAATAACTTCCTAGTAACTATAGATTTGATAAAAACTTTTACCATTCTGCAATCCCCTTTGGATGCGCATATTTTTAAAAAAGTTGGCCACCTACGTTCCTATGGATTTTTTTATACCACAGGTGTTTGAAAATTTTCATAAAAATTTTTTTTTCACATTTTGCATCGAAAAACAAATTTCAAAATTTTTTTAAAGAAAAGATGCAACAGTTATAAAAACTTTTAACTTCTTATGTAGTGAGCCAATTACTGTAGGAAATTATAAAAATAAGAAATTTATAAAATTCATTCATTCGTGGTTGTGGTTAAAGAAAAAGTAAGATGATGAAATTTAAAGTACACTGAACGAAAAAAAGCTAATATTTTCTAAACTGGTTGCGATAGAAACTTTTTCTATTCGGTTTCAGAACAGTCAAAAGTGCACCTATCAGCCATTTCAGGATTATCCATTTTCTACCGGACACCCTGTATATTTATAAATAAATTTACAAAATTTGTGTATAAAATTTCATTTTTAATTTATAGCAACTTTACACTGGAGTTTAAAATTAGCGGAAAGCTGACAAAAAGTGGGTCTTTTTACTAATTAACTGTATTTTTTTGGATGAGGATTATTTATAGTTAAATCAATTCCACATCGTTTTTTTAGATTTTCTCTAAAGACTGAAATTTTGCTCTGAATGGTATTTTTCATTAAATGGTTTAAATTTAAAGTTTACCTCAAGGCTCTGTCAAAATTAAGTTAATTTAGGATTTGTTCTCGATAATTGCTTTAAACATTGCAAGAAGTGTGAAATCATGAAAATCAACATAAAATATGTAGGTAATAACACACGAAATGACTTTAAGACAAAATTCAATTTAACTTGTCTTATCATTTTTTTCGCGTTAGGATTTTCCAAAGTAATTTCCTTTGTCTTGTTTTATTAGAAATTGCTCTAATTTTTCTATGGAGCTTGGGCCCAGTGTGTACACTAACGAAATTGGTATCAAATGAAAGGTGATGATAAGCACATTACGTAGGTAAAATATTTTCAAAATCGTTAGTGGAGTTTTGGAGATATTGGAGTTTGAAGTTTCGGATTTCGAAACCAAGAATTCTGGTATTTTTTCAAACAATTAATAGTAGAATGCGTAATAATGGATGTACAAAAATAATATTGGTATCAAATGAAAGGTATTTCTCTTATCTATAAATCTGTATTGAAAATATTTTTCTATGTTAAAAAAAAAATTATACATACATACATACATAAGAAAAAGTTTGTAGGACAATTTTTTGTAAAATAGTTTCAGCTACATATTTATATCTATATTTTTGTATAATCACATTTTTTAATAGTATGTTTTAAGTATTCAGTTATTTGGTCATCAAATCACCAACTTCTTTTTTTGTCGACTTTTTGTTATATTTAAAGAATCAAATTATAGGTTAAATTTGGTAAAAGTTGAGTTGCATAGGCTTGTATTTTTTTTTTATCAAGAAACTAAGTTAAAATAGAAACTGAAATGAAATTCAATTCAAACCGCTCTCTCTTCTTTAAGAAAAGAACATTTTTTTTTTTAATTCTAATCCGACATACCACAAGAATAAAATTCCAATAAGAAATAATAAACAAAAATAAACAGATAAAAGGTACGAAACATTTTTTTAAAACAACTTCTTCTTTACTTATAAAACGACTTTCACCTTTTTATCTTCCCATTTCTCTAAATCCTGATAGCATCAATAGAGTATGTTAATTTTCAAGACCTATCTCTGTTTATTTTATCCACAAAAAAAAAAAAAATGTAACAAAAAATAAAAATCATGTCGTCCTTTATCTTATTTAATCTTGAATAATTCTACTTTCTACCAAAAAAAAAAAAAAAACAACACAGTCACATAATAATTTCCTATCCTTATAATCAGGTTATCGGACTATATTCCCCCTAGATAAACAAGAGAATTTTATAAGCAAGGACAAGGAAAAAGAAAACTTGCGCCCTTATACTCTCGTACCTATGTCATCAAAACTGCTATAAGAAATAAAATTAATGTTGATACAAGTAAACCTTTTATAAAACATTGATGGAAAGGTATGAAGCCTTATATAAAGAACTTATCTTTTTCGATAAGGTAAACCAAATTGATTAGATTTGGGACAAAATGTCACAAGGAACAAAGAGAGGGAGAGGGAAGGAAAAACCACTTTATAATGTTGTGTCCCTTAAAGCCACAAGCTCTTTAGAAATGCGTACAAATAGCTCAACTGTGATGGTGATTTTGTTAACCTAGAAAATATTAAGTCACTCAAAGCTTCCTCCATATCCCAAAGTCACACTCACAAACACATTAAAATAAGATTTAAAATTGTTTGAAAGGTTCCCCACACACAAAAACAATGGCCTTGCCGGAGGCTAAAAAAGTTAAGGCCGTATCTAATATTTTACGGTAGGCAATAAATTCCCATTGAAAAGCCCCCGGATGAATATGTATCTTGCCTCAAACCGGCAAAAACCCGCGGTTGTTTGTTAAAAGTCGAGTTCACAAATGCATTTCGACCTATTTTCTGTTGTATTTTTTTTTTTTTTTTGCAAAAAGGACCTTTTTCATACAACCTAAATCCAAAATAAAAAGGGAATATAGCTTAAAAAAGAAAAAAAAACCAAAGCCAGAGGCAACCTAGGGCAATCCACAATCCGTTGATCCCATAAATCAGAATAATTTAAAACCCACAGCCCAATCTGAGCCCAACACAAAAAAAAAATGCAAAAAAAACCTCTCTCCATCCATGAATATTATTTTTTTTTGTTTTTTTTGTTCCTACTTGGTCCTTTTGTCCTTGTTTTGTAAACAGCTTCAATGAGCTTTTTGAAATCGAAAAACGGTCCACAACCTCACAAAAGCCCTAACCATATTCCGACGGAGCATTAAATTCTCGTTTGTTGTGTGCAAGGAATGCCGTGTATATTTTTGAGGCTTTTGCTGCTGCCGCACTCTCGGCGGATTTAGTCCTTTCCTAGTTTTTGTGGTTGTATGTGAAAAATATTTTAAGATTCAATCGGGTTTAGCCTGATGCCGCCGCCGCCTGACCCTCACCTTCTACCTCTTTTTCAGTGAGAGGCCTTTCGGGCTGGCTTTTGGTCACATGGTCACTGGCTTCGGCTCCGCATATTTTGAATGCAGAAAAACCCTGATAAAGAGATGTGGTGGTAACGGAGGGGGTATTTTCAAAGAACCGCAATAATCCTATGTCCCCATTTGCATGCTATTGCTATCACATTGTTTATAAATTAAGCTAAGGGTTTTTATTTGTATGTAGGTATTTTGGGGAACAAAAGGATGCATTAAAGGCAACACGACGATGACTACACAATGAGACAACAACAACAAAACGAAAAATCATGACCCAATTTCAATCCGATGATGGTAATTTTTTATTCGTTTTTTTTTTTTTTTTTTTTTTTTTCATTTTTAGTTGAATGAAATTGCCTCTCGAAAGGAAAGGAAGAAGACGAGTTCGCCTTCGCCAATACAACCCCTTAAGCGGATTTGCATTTAGGAAAAGGTTTAAGCATTTTACGTTTGACAATAATCTTTGAATATATAGGTTTAAACCATGACAACGACGAACGATATTCGTTTCCATTCAACCGGAACACAACATATGTTTATATGCTCGAAAGTCGAAATTAATTCCCCACCAATTCAACGAAAAAGGAATTTTAATTACCGCAAACCATGTCGCGTCGCAAGGATTTTTAGCTGATGATTGAACAGTGGGAGAAGCAAGTTGTGGTTGACATTGACAAAAAATTTTTTAGTGCCAAAGACTGTTTTCGAGATGTATATGATTTATTGTTCAAATTCGTGGCAATATACATACACTCAGAAAAAAAATAGTTAAAATTGGTATTGCTATTATTATAGTTATAACTTACTATTTAATTTTATTCATATTTGAGAATATGAGTGCTTAAATTGATTTATTAAAATAATCACAAATATAATCATTTTTAATTTTATTAAATAGCTATCCCATAACTATTTTTTTTCAAACAAGAAGTATTGACTGTTGATTATTTCCTGGGATATTCTGTACGATTTACTGGAGATATAAACCTTTAAGGAATGTTATAAGAAATTTTCGACATTTAACCTTAGTTAGCATTTGTTTTTAAGTATCGAATTCATAGGGGCTTTTTGCAATCTCATTTTATAAACAAATCAAAAGTTTGCTGCCATTAACAGCTTGGTACCTACAAATTTTCTCCAGAAGAATGTCTATTTTGATTTTTCACTAGAAAATCGAAAAAGAAGTTCAACGTGATTTTTAGATGTATCATTTAATAAATACTTTCAAATATTTAATAAATTCAACAAATTATATAGAAAACCTTGTAATTTGCATTAAAAAAATTAGTTGTATTCAAATATTGCAAATCTTTAAATGTAAAAATTTTGAAACATAAAAATAAAAATAAAACTTTAAACGATAACAACTGTATTTTACAGAAAAAATTTAGCAGGCAAAAATAAAAATAAGTATTTTGAAACATTTCGTTTATAATTTATGAGATGTGCAAAATATCATAGTTTTGCACTTTGTTTTTATTTTAGAGATATTTAAAGTGATCGGTTACAAAAAAAAACGTCAATTCAGAAATTTAAACATTATTGTTTATGAGTGCTGCTCTAATAAATTTATATCCGTATTGAATTTCCAAATTTTCAAATGCATTGTTTTTCAAAAACACATATTTCAAATCAGTAGGTACCTAAAATTTCCCAAAAACCAATAGGCTGAGGGAATTAATTTGTTTTGTGGTTACTCTACATCAGGGGTCGAATTACAGCATACGATTACGATCATTCGTCAACGTTTTTACTATTTGTGTCTCTATTTAATTAGTAGAAAAAGATAGGGACACATAGCAACCATACGTTAACAAACGTATGCCGTAATTCGACCCCAGGATTTTAAAAACATCAATTGATATGAAAAGATTTTAACGCTTGGAAGTTTGTTTCATCTAGTTAGATGTACCTATTATTTTAGCTAATTATGCAGAAAGTTTTTGATAGTGAACGGTTTTACCAGGGGAAATTAATGTTGTAAGAAAACATAAATTTTGAAATATAAAATCATCAATTTAAACTTAATTGTCGTGTAGTATAAAGCCTAAATTCCTAGGTAAATACTCTTTAAGAGAAAAATTAAATTTTAATGTTTCCATAAAAATAAAGAATTCGGTCTTAATAATCAGTTTCGTTTTCATCGAATTACATATCTACTATTTAAAAACACGTAAAATTTATCTTTAGACGTTTTGGACCTCTTGGACATTTTTTATATGTATATGCTTATGCATATATAATATATGTGTATAGGATTTTATATCGGATTTCACATGAAAAAATGGTAAAATCAGTCAGAAAATGCAATCTAAATGAATTAAAGTCAAAATCATATAAAATTGTAACAGTTATTAAAATCAACACAAAATGCAAAAAGTGGTCCGGGGAGTCAATAGACTGTTCTATTAAATCTTTAATTTAGAAAGTCAAAATGACGGAAAAATCTACTTGGTATATTTATTGATATTTTATAAAGAAGATCATTTGAATCGATTTCTCCACTTAACCCTTTCGAACCCAAGCTATGAAAATCAATATTAAAAAATGTTTTTTTCAGTATTATCTTGTCAAAATCACAACTAAGAAATATTAATAGCAAATCGTTATGTTCCAAAATAATAAATAACAAAACTAATGTGTAATTCTTATGTTACATGTAAGTAGCATACACTGCCTATGACCACCAAAAAAAGTCGGACAACAGAGAAAATAATTTTTACTTGCGATATAGGTTAGGTACTATAGGGCAAGTTTAGGATTCGTAAAAAAAAATCGAACTCGAGATAACAATTTTACATGACATTACGATGATGGAGAATGCCAAAAAAGTGGGTCCGGCAATTCTGTCTGTCTGTCTGTCTGTCTGTCTGTCTGTCTGTCTGTCTGTCTGTCTGTAAGAACCTCGAGCTACAGCCTAAACTACTGAAGCGATTTTCTTCAAACTTGGTAGTTAACAGTTTTGGGTGATTCCCTAGAGGAGAAATTGAATTTTTTTTTTTAGGACCAAAACTAACGGTACCTGTCATATAACGGAAACAGAAAAGTTGATTTTTTTTCAAAAACGGCTCTAACGATTTTGATTAAAATTTTTATGCTTACTGTTAGTGATAAGAGCCGCCTTTGATAATACAAAAAATATTTTTTGTACCGTTATTAACGGTACCTGCCATAGAACGATTTTTTGGATTTATGAATTTCTCATAAACGACAAAACAGAATTCGACCAAATTTTTAATACAGAAACGTTTAAACAATCATTATTTAAAAAAATTTTTAATTTTTCAAAAAACATATTTTTGGATTTTTAAAAAATATTTCAAAATTTTTTTTTGAAAAATCAATTTTTTGGAAACGGGTTGGTGAAAAATTTTGAAATTTCGTTTTTATGTGTAAATTAATTATTTATTCAAAATTGCATATCAATTTTTTTTTGACAAATGTTAGGAAATTTTAATATATAAAAAATTAATTTTTTAAAAAACGGCTCTAACGATTTTCGAAATTTTTTTTCTAAAAATTCCTTTTTATACTAGAAATAAAATGGCATACTTAGTTTTTTGTAAAAGAGCATTTAAAACGGTATTTAATTATTTATAAAAATAGATTTTATTTTTTTGCACCACTAACGAAATTCAGTGAAAATATCAAATTTTAATTTTTCTCTTATTTTGTTCAATTGAAAACTTTAACATTAGAGTATTTTTTACCTTAAGAGCAAGTACGTGCGACCCCAGTCGTGCAATTTATTCCAATAAGTGTAGATGTACCAGTCCCGAGGAAATATCTAAATAAGGATTATTGACTTTTGATTATTTCCTGGGAGATTTTGTACGATTTTCTGGAAACTTTTTCGATACTAGACTTTTCGGTTAGGCTCTTTTTGTAAGGTCCAATAAGATTTTAAAGTAAATTTAGAGCACAAGAATCATAGATTTTTGTATCTGGAAAATTTAAAACGAATAAACCATTCGATTTCTTCTTTTATTACTTCTTGTAAAATCTATTCCCTTGTTTTTATCCAGTCAAACAGGCAGATTAAAAAAAAAAAAAAAAAAAAACACCTATGGCATCACACAGTGCGTTGGCCATTGACAAAAATAAAAAATCAAGTCCATTATATGATGAAAAACCAGTGCTTAACATGAAGGGATTATATTCGACAGTAATAAAACACAGTTTTACACTGCTTAAATACAAGATTCAAAAAGATTAGTAGTAGAGTAACTAAAGCAAAATATTAGGGCACCCGGCCGAACAGCTCTGATTTTGACGATTTTTTTTTTTCAAACGTAGGTAATTAAAAATTTGTCGGTGTTGCCGTATTGTTTTTTAAAATTAAAATAAATTTTTTTTAACAAAACCATTTTTTTGCTTAAATTTCATAAAAGAAATGATAGCAAAAGATTCTCTAGGTAATTTAAGGAAAATATATAAAAGGCAGTAAGGGACAATCTTCCATCGTTTAAGCGATAAATGCAATTTTCTAACATTCTGACCTCAAACACAAAAAAAAAATATTTTGAGAACAACGGCAACACATACAATATTTTTAAATACATTTTTAAAAAGCCAGAAGCTCATTCTTATCTCTTAAATTTAAATCCATTAAATTTAATCAAGACTTTTTGAAAAAATGGTCTTCAAACTCAGAATTAAAAAAAAAAATGTTATTAGAAAAATTTAAAATGACTTTTTTTCAAACTTTTTCTAATAAAATATGAATTTATTTAAAAAAATTTTTTGGCCATAAATATTATCAGTTGAATTTCGAAGCAAAAAAGGTAAAATATATCACACTTTTGAAAAAAAAATGAAAAATTACTTCAATTTCAATGGTTTTTTTTTTATTTAAACTGAATTTTTGCATTGAAATAATTAATTTTCTCAAAGACTGTGGTAAATAGGAAGTTTAAATTTTTGCTATTTAACTTTCAATAGTAAATGTTATTAAATGAATAAAAAATAATTTTATGTTTAGATGTTGAACTTTAAAAAAAAAAATAAGTTACATTTTTTTTCAAAACTTTTATTAGAAAAAGTTCTTCGAAAATGCAATACTTTTTAATTTTTTTTTCATAAACCGTAATACATATTGACATTTCCTTTTATAATTTGAAATCATAATAAATGCGGCCAAAAAAATTTGAAAATAAATGCATTTTATATTACGACCAAGTTTAAAAAACGACATGTTAAAATTTTTTCAATATTTTTTTTTTTTTCAAAAATCTGAGTTCAATTACCATTCTTTCAAAAGCCGTTCATTCAATGAACTTAATTTTAATTTTACATATATGACTAAGCTTCTAGCTTTTAAAAAATGTGTATTTGAATATTGTAGGTGTTGCCGTTGTGTTCAAATATTTTTTTTTTGTGTTTGAAGTCAATTAATAAGAAAATTGCATCTATCGCTTGAACTATGGAAGATTGCCACTCACTCCCATATAATTTTTTTTCTTTAATTTCCTAGAAAATCTTTTGGCATCAATTAATTTATGAAATTTAAGAAAAAATTTTGAAAAAAATTTGTTTTTGTTCACAAAAATCTTCAATTAAATTTAAAAAATCAAAACGGCAACACCGGCAATTTTTAATCTATAGACTTTAAAGTATTTTTAATTACCGACGTTTGAAAAAAAAGATCATCAAAATCTAAGCTGTTCGGCCGGGTTCCCCAATATTGCCAATTTTTGAGCTTTAGTTACTCCACTATAGTGGTATTTTTCATTTCATGATATTTTGATTATTCAAGCTTAGGTTTAAATCGATGTTTATGATTTTTTAAAAGTGAAAACAAATTTTCTTGACTTTTTGTTTTATGTTAATTATCAAAATGAATATCTGTAGATCAGGTGTGTATGTCATTTTGTTTTTGTAAAGTGAAATTATTATTTAAAAAATTTAACTTAAAAAAGTCAGTTTTTTGTGACTCAAAAACTAAATTTATATCAGACTGTAGCAAGCTGTAGCAGAATCTTGTATGCCACAAGGTTCTTTTATATTTGTACTTTCTAATCATGCTCACCTTTTTTGCTCATACTTGATCACCTTCAAAATATTTAAATTTTTGTAGACTATAACTAAAAAACAAGGACTTTTTCGAAAAATTGGCTTAAATTGTAAAATTTTCAAACATAAAGGTGGTTTATGAGTTTGCTTTAAGTAAAACAAAAGAGTAGTTTGGGATTTTGTTTTGCCGGAAAATGAGTTAATGTTATTGTTGCAATTTTGTATTGCCTCCAAAATTTTCCGAAATAAAACTCAATTGTTTTTTGTTGCGATCAATATAATATCAAATTTACTTTTTTACAATAAATTGATCCTGAAGATAGCACTTGTTGCCGAAATATATTGATCGCAACAAAAAACAATTGAGTTTTATTTCGGAAAATTTTGGAGGCAATACAAAATTGCAACAATAAAACAAAAGACTGTGAATGCTAAAGTGCCTTTCAAAATATTTTATTCGAAAATATCGTGGAATTTAATTGCACTTTTGTCATTTTTTGGACAATTTTCTCACGTCGTTTTTTTTTCTATTTTATATGTTTTCTTATGTTTTTTTTTTGTTTTTGTAGGAATTATTTAAAAAAAAGTTGGACTTTTTTTAAGGAATTTTCCCTGCCGAGTTGGCTCTCATTCCATATTATTTAAATATTTATTATTTTTGTGTGAAATTTATCATTACTTTGATGAATTATACCATAAATACCTATGTGTTTCTGAAGAAAGAAACACAATTTTTTTATATTCTGATTTTTGTCCACATCCCCCATACACTCGACACACTGTGCATTAGGCTGAAAAATCACATCTGACCTATATTTTTAAAAGTACCTACTTTTCGAGTAATGTTCGAAAAATCGTTATTTTTTAATTTGATGTAAACCTTTAAGGTATGGTATAAGAAATTTTCGACCTTAAATAAATGTTTTTTTTAAGTGTCGAATTGCAATCTCATTTTATAAACACATCAAGAATTTACGTCCATTATCAGCTTGGTGCAAATTTTCTCCAGAAGAATGAAAAATCGACAAAGAAGTTCAACGTAATTTACAACGTAATAAATACTTTCAAATATTTAATAAATTCAACCAATTATGTGTTTTGTAATTTGCATTACAAAAAAAAAATTGTTGTATTAGACCGAAAAAAATAAAAAAAATCGTGAAAAAATGGCTTTCATGATCTGGTGGAAGTAACAGTAAAGTCACCTATCACACTTTTAAATGGAAATAAACTTTAAATTAAAATGCCTTCACATAAAAATAAAAAGATTTTCTAATTAAATTAAATAGATTTTCTCATATTACAACATTCAAGAAATTAAGACAGAAAATCATGCAAAAATCTTCTAAATTTAAATCTGTTTGTTTTTAGAATGTATTTTTTCTCCATGTAGAATTTGTATGGTTAAATTAAAAATGTAAGCTTACTTTTGTTTTTGTACTCATTTTGATGATGTGATTTGGAAACAAAGTTTGCCGGTCACAACTAGTATAAAAAGGTGCTTCAATTTAAAAACAACTATTTTTACAAAAGTCAAAACTAAAATAAAAACCATCTCAGATTTGGGTAATCTTCAAAAAGATTCTTTTTTATTCAAGTTTTTTATTCACTTTAATAAACACACTAGAGCTATAAAAATTGTTTTTCAACAGTATGCACTTTACTCTCCAATCTGTTGTGTTCCAAATATTATCTAGAAAAAAAAAAAAACAACACAACACAAAAATGCAAAATTTTGAACAATCATTGATAAATATCATATAAAAGACCAAAAAAAATGGTAATAAGAAATCCATTTGTTTGATTATTTAGGCATTAAGACAAATTGTTACGCGTTCGTTTTATTTTTTTCACTTGAATGACACATATCTCTAAGGGCCAGTTCGTTCACACTCGATTATCTTTTAATCAAGGAATTTTGTATGGAATAATCCTTGATTAAAAGATAATCGACTGTGAACAAACTAGGGCTAAGTATTCGGATCAAGACTCCAGTATAAGGCAATTTAAGCGAACAAAAAGCAACTCCTATTGTGTTTCTTTCAATATCATAGTTAACAATATTCATGAAATGTTACTAAAAAAAATATAATTTTTGTTAAAGTACAAAATGAGAATATCTAATCTTGTCCAACACACTGTTTTTGTTTTCACTTCCGGCAAAAGCCCATTTTGTGAAAATGTGAGAAACCCTTATCGTCCAGTTTCCGCCAAGCACAAAAAAGCATCATTCAGTTCGGTGAAAATGGCAGTTAAAGTGTTTTAACTTTTGCGTGTGACCCTTATAATATGTAGATGTGTGAGATTTGTATTAAACAGAAAATACATCATATAGATTTGTACATTAATATTATTCTCCATCTGTGAGTGTGTGTATATTTGTCAACACGGATTTGCAACTGAGAAGGCATATATATTCTATGAATGCCATTGCAAGAGTGTCCTTCATACTTCCTGTGTGTTCCTCCTTCAACTCCTGTGTTGTCGTATTATTGCTTTTTTTTTTGTTCCACAGCCAAAGTGTTGGAAATGATCTCCGGTTGGTTTGGCCTGAGAGAAGCTCTGCTCAAGTTGTACCGGATTTCGCAGCAGCAGAGTGCCAGTGCCAGTGTAGCAATTCAAACGCCCTTGCACCATATGTGATTTAAGTTGGTGATGTGTGCTGCATTAAACGCCAATGGCGTAATTACGTCACACAAAGCTGCGTTCCAAAGCAGAACAAAAAAAAATAAAATAACGATTGTTGGAAAAAAAGGAAGTTCTTTAGGTCTCTAGGCCAACGAATATAAGTACAACAATGCATCCCGTTATTTTTGTAGTAGAATAATAATTCATGACGATGACGACGACAGAAAGAATAAAGCAAGGCAAAACAAAAAAGTTAACAAGAAAAAAAGCAGTAGGTGGACGATTTTCCTGCATCCTTTTTCCTTATTTAAAAAAACGGAAGGAGCACAAGAGCTTGCGGTGGCATGTTCGCTTTAAGTGCCACACACAATGCACATTTGCAGACTCTAGAACACATAAATACAAATCAAATAGGTATGAACCGCGAATGCAACTACTACCGACTTCCTACGACAACGAACGCTAGGAGCGCAATTTTCTTGCGAAACATCACAAAACGTCACGCGTGTGTAGGTGCACAGTTAGATAAGCCAATAACAGGTGAATATCTGATTTAATTAGTAACGTAACTGGAGTTTGCATAACGACGACTTGTATTTGTGTGTGTGTGTGTGGTTGCATGACTTTCTCCCTATGGCAGTCATTATAATTATACAAATAGAACGCATTTGTATTTTGTATATGAGGATAATGCATATTTGCATGGCTAAGCAATTAATCCTTTCTTCTGTGATGATGAGGGGAGGGTGTTCAAATATAGCAAGTGTACATACCTGTACACCATCAGCCAAAGAGACCGCAAATAATATGACAGAGCCTTAAGAGAACGATTCAACTGGAAGCTTCAAGATAAAGATGGATTGTAGATATTGCATTGTAGAGGGTGGATGGATGATACCTTGATGATACCTGATACAATATGGCCAGATCTATCATTTTGATTTCTGGTATGATTTAGGTCCACCGCCACCGTTGCGTTGCCCGTGATTGAAAGGCTTCAGGCGCATCTGATTATTGCGATTTGGTTTGGTAAACAGAGGTTAGACCGGAATCATTATAAGATTTCGAGTTAACCCGGAGGCTTACTTTTGGGTTTGTTATTGGAGATTATGCGATGATGTTTGAAGGGATTAAAGGTTTTACTTCAAGAATTTAAAATTTAAATTAATGTAAATATCTTAGTCTTAAAGAATCAACTTAAATTTGAACGATTTGAGCTATAAATGCTCAACAACTATTAAGGTACCTACATACCGGCTGCAAACATTTTTTTATTAATTATAGAATAAAATTTCTACAAAACTTGCAAAAAAATTGAAATATCTCAAAAACGGCTACAACGATTTTGTTTAAAAAATTCAAATGTTAGTTTTAAGTTTAGGTCTATCTTCTAGTGAAAATTTTTTTTTTTGATAATCATCATTATTAACGGTACCTGCCATAGAACCGTTTTTTTTTTTTTCAAATCCGATTATCTCCGAAACTGCTTTTTCGATTTCAACGAAACTTTTTGTGAAGAAGCATTTATATAATTAAAATATAAACCAAAAATATTTTCAAAAAAAAATAATTTTTGGATTTTTAAAAAAATTTTGAAATTTTTTTTTTTTGAAAAATCAAATTTTCGAAAACGGGACATTGATTTTTTTTTGGAATTTTGATTTTAGACGTTGATTAGTGATTTCTACAAAATGGCATACCAATTTTATTTTAAAACTTTTTTTTCAAAAAATTATTTATAAAAAATTAGTTCTATTAATGCATGTTAATATATCAATCAAAACTGCATGCTTGTTTTGGAGGGAAATTTGATTTCAGATTTTATTAAATTTTTTTTTTTTAAACGATTTTTTATTTTTTTTTTCCAAACTTCTATATAAAAAGTCTTTAAAATTTAAGCAACTTTAACTCTAAGAGCAAGTTCGTGCTACCCAGTCGTGCATTTTATTGTCTCTAGTCTTTGCAAAGGAGGGACATTAAAGTTTTATTAGAACGTAAGAGAGCAAAGATATCTTATTTTAAGTGGAGCAATAGAATATAATTCAATTTTAAAATTCAAAAGACCTCAAATGCAAAACGTTTCTCTTAGAATATTAAAAGTCAGAGTATATTCATGCTGTGAGTTTTATAAGTGTCGGTAAACATCGACCAATATTAGGCGTCTAAGTAAGGAAGGGTACGACACATCTAACTGATGAGCCCACTGTCGTACCTGGGCGAAACGCTTTGGCGCCGAGGTCACTTGAACTTTAAAATTGTATTTAATTTCTTGTATAAGAGAAAATTAAAAAAAAATGTAATATTTAGAGCCGTTGCATTTACAAATTTCAAAAATTTTTCATAAATAAAATTGATGTAATGCAATCTATAATAATCATTATTCATAATAAATCAACATACAAAAAATTATATTTCAAAAACATGCATTGTTTCGTTTTCAACAAAAAAAAAAATTTTAAAGCAAGAGTTTAAAAATTTGACTTAGTTTAAACATAAAGAGCATTAAGACATTTTTTGCAAACATTTTACAAGAAAAAAAAAAAAAAAACAAGAAATCATAAAAAATCATAGTAGAATGAAACCCATTGGAAAAGGAGGTAGATATGATAGGAATGAAAGGAAATTACGGGCGAGCCGAGTTCGGGAAGTGGGTTGGTTGAGTTTTTAATTGTAAAAAATTGTATATCTCGATTTCCGGCAAAACTACAAGTCCTATGGAAAAAAGTTGCAAAGCAAAGTTGTAGGTAATAAAAAGATCTACAACTTTTTTATGAACAAAATTTATGTGAAAAGTTCAAAAAGACGAGTTTTTTTTTTTTTATTTTTATCTTTTTCAAAAAAAAAAGTTTTTTTTCTACGAAAATTGGTAACAACTTGCTTTATTATGTCCTAAATACACTTTAATTTATTTGATTTTAAATATTTATTTTTTCACCTTATTTTGACTTAATATCAAAAAAAAAAAAGGACCCTAATTTTCAATCGAAAATTCACGTGTCAAAATATCAGCTTTTTCAAAAAGTCGCTGGGCTAATGGTGGAAGAAAAAATTTACATAAGTATACTATAGTAGGTACATGTTCTCGTAAATTACAAAAAATGAAAAAAGTTTGAATTCGAAATTTTTTTTTATCATTATTTAAAATTTTGGCCTATTTATTAAAATTTACACCTTTATTTTTCAAAAACCGTAAGATTTCATGTTACTTTTGATAAATCTTACGGTTTTTGAGTAATTGAACTGTAGATGTTAATAAATAGGGGCCAAAATTTTAATTAATTAATTAACATTTTTCAGTGACAAAAGTCGTCCAACAATAATTAAAATATCAATTTTGATATTTTATCATATCATTTTGACATTTTTTAATTTCAGGTGGGATAGTGAAAATTTCACTTTGACAATTAAAATATCAATGTTGACTAGATTTTACGTTTTAGTTTATTACAATGAAATCTATTTCTTTCCTCTTCTTTTTTATTATTTTTATTATTTTAAGAATTTTCTTTCTTTTTTCAAAACATTACTGAAAGGGAATATTCTTTACAAAATAGTGGTGATATTAGTTTTTCTATTATAGGTGATATAATTGTTTTGTTATTTTCTTCCAAACTATGTGAATGAAGTAAAATCTAAGTGCCGATCAAATTTTCTCAGTAAATCATACATTTTACTTCGAAAAAACACAAAGCGCCTTTAAATTAGTACACATTAAGAATTTTTTATTTAATATTTTTCAATAATTTGGAATGAGAAATTGATATGAAAAATGGTAATAAAATATCAAAAAAAATTTCCAAAATGTGACATTTAAATATCATCCTGATAATAAAAATGTTGTTTTAACATTTTAAATATCATAAAACACATTTTATAGAGCATTTTTGGCTGATATTTAAAAAAATGTTAATTTGATTTTTAAAAATGGTAAATTGATATTTTTTTTTTTTTCGAAATTTTCGAATTCAAACTTTTTTCATTCTTTAATTATCTTCTATCGTTTACTGATATTTTTGTTTGGTGTTTTAGGTACCTACTTAGGTTATCACAATGGATCCATAAGGGTCTAAGTGTGTCGGGTAATTTGCCTGACAACCACTGCTTCCTATAGGTACCTATACCTTAAATCAGAAAATACTTTTCTTCGAAATTGCACCAATCATGCAAATTGTTCACTACCGATAGAACTGACACATCTAAGTGAAGTTAAAATAAGGTGTTTGATCGCTACTTGTTGAAGCTACAGTCAAACTTCTTTATAACGAACCTTCAAGGGAACACAAAATT
Organism: Episyrphus balteatus; assembly: GCF_945859705.1. Lineage (NCBI taxonomy): Eukaryota > Metazoa > Arthropoda > Insecta > Diptera > Syrphidae > Episyrphus > Episyrphus balteatus. The sequence continues at coordinate 150,684,841 of NC_079134.1, read as the reverse complement.
GCTTCGTTATAAAGAAGTTTTATAAAAAATTCGTTATACAGAAAATTTATTTTTTTTTAACACTGCAAGTGTTCTTTTATACATATTTAAAAAAATATGGTACAAAAACGAACTCATCTTAAGGAAATTTATTCATTTTAATATTTTAGTTAAAAACATATCGATTTTGAAATTGAACATGCACAGTTTCGGTTTTTGTTTTAAAATGAAAATCTTCCAATTTAGAAAGATGAATCAAAACTTTAAAATTTTAAATTAATTCTTTAAAATTGTTGATAGTGTACTAAACGACACACCAAGTTTTTCAGCCACTTCTTTTTTCTTTTCTCCATTTTTAACATTATCAATAATAATCGCCAATTTCTCTGATAGCGAAATAGCCTTGTGATTCGCGGACTTAAAATGTAAACTCAAACGAACGATTCACCTGTCTATATGCGTACAATTCCTACAACACTACACATGCACCCTTTTTCATGCATCCATACAATAACTTTAAGAAAATTCTTTCCAAAACGGGGAGTTCCCTTTTAAAACTCGGAATAAAAATCTAAGTGAGCTTTGTTTTCAAATTTGAAAACTGACATTTCGTTATAAAGAAACAAATTTGCTTTTGGGTCAAAAAAATTAGTTCCTTATAAAGAGAATTTCGTTATAGGGAACTTCGTTATAAAGAAACTAATTCGTATGGGATATTTTTTAAGGGGAAGGGGAACGAAATGAAATTCACTATAGAGAGAATTACGTTATAAAGAAGTTCGTTATAAAGAAGTTTGACTGTATATCATTTCGTCCAGGTTAGGTCACTCTCTTAATTTCTGTCATCAAATTTTACTTTTTTCGTGTTTGGCTATAAAGTTTACCAATAATATTGATACATTCATTGCGTTGGATTACTGATTCAATTATTGGTTAACTTTAAATGATCTTGTTCATATTCTTAAAGGTCTAGGTTTGATAAATATTATTAGTTCCTACCTACTAGGAATATTAAAGTCATTACTTTATCGCAATTGACGTGATTTTATTGCTCCGGAATGATAAATGAGAGTTTTGGGTGAAGTGAAAGAAAATTTTTCTGTGATTTCGAATACTTTCTTGAAAAAAGATTTTAAATCCGTTCCTGAAATCTTAAAGATGGAAAAATTGCAAAGGTATAAAAAGAATAAATAAATGTAGGTACGACTTACGACTTTCCTAATACAAACCACTTTAGTCAATGTCTATCCATAACAAAGTTTACTACCCACTTTAATAATAAATGCTCACACATAACTCAAGACCATAAGAATCCGTCTATTACTTTTTTGGTGTTTACGGTCCTACACTTAAACATACTTCTGCATATGTTTATTACCTAAAACATTTCATATTTTTTTGCAGGTGGCCCTACATAATGAAACAAATTCAACAAAAAGAAAAAAAAAAACAACAAAACACAAACACCGCCTCTTCAATCTTTTTCTTTTTCTTAGACCAAAGTGTTTTCATGTCAAAGCAAAATGCAATTAATTTCCCAACAAGGACATTTTATTTATTCATTTCCAAGCAATTTCTTTCTTAATTTCATGGGCTCATCCATATACAAACGGTCCAATAAATCACATCCTTAAACGCAACAAAATAAAAGTCAACATAAAAACCTTTTCTCCAGTCCCGTCTCGAAAACTGCCCTCAACACAAAACGAAGAAGACCAAAAAAAAAAAAAAAAAAAAGGACCAAAGGATTCCATTTACTTATATATATTCGTCCACATTTTGCCAGAGGATTATAATTCGTTTCTGTCATCTCTCAACAATGTTATAACTTCGCTGACGCGCATACACTAACCAACAACAACAAAAAAAATAAAAAAAAAAAAAGTCCAAACGTCCGAGAGCTGAAATTTATGAATGAAATCCTGCACCAGAAATCGACCATCTTTTCTCTCCCATCTCCCATTTGCCATCAGTCCCAGGATGAAAACTATTTTTGTAACAAAAAGAAATGAAGAAAAAAATTGAAAAATAGGAAAAGAAAATTCCTTTGGTGGAAAACACAAAGGGAAATATATCCTTTATCCCAATGAGAAGAATTTTTTTTTTCAACTCTTCGTCGTCGTCGTCTTCTTCTACTTCGTCAAATGGACACAAAGAACATTTTAAGGACAAATTGTGAACGAGAACCCAGATAGAAAGACTGAGCTAGGATACATTTTCCTATTTGCTGTTAGTTTTTTTTTTCTTCTATTTTTTGTATGTCCTTTAGTCCTTTTGCAAAGCTAACCCTTTTAGTCGCATAAAACTTGAAGCTCCCTTTACACTCTTCGTGGAGAGTGCGGATAGACAAAGAAGATTGATCGGTGTAGGTATGAAATATTTACGGTGTCCTTCAGATACAATAATGAGATTACTAGATATGGCAGGTATGAAAAAGCAAAACGAACAGGATGTTTCGCAAAATTCTTCGTGTTTCAATTTTGATGAGGTGACGATGACGATGACACACTCCGTCCCGCCTGCTCCCACCACCAAAGGTAAAGGTTTTTCAAAGTTTTTTTCAGCACAAGAGGAAAAAAACTTAGATAAAAAATATTATAGTTTCAAATTATTTCTTTTGTTTGAGGAAAAATAGTAAACAAAAAAATAATCAGGGATAAAGGATTTTCAACACTCTTCTTGCCAGTGGCGGAAATTTCCAAGTTCCTTGCGTCGACATATTCGTGTGGTTCTTTTTGTATATTTTCAATTTAAGAGCTGTTAGAAGCCAATATGCCTGCAGTGCAGCAAAATAGTGAGAGAGATCGTCGAGGAAAACCCCCAACCGTTTATTATGAGGATTGAAAACCTTGCTAGTGTTTTTGCCTTTCTATATGACTTTTTGGGATGTTTAAAGCTATAGCTCTAGCATCATCGTACTCCTTGAGGTATTTCATTTTCGTTTGAAAAGCGGCGAGTAGCTTCGGTATACCTAACCTATGTTCGTATAGTTGCATGAATGTTTTGGCAAATTATCCTTAAACTTTTAGACAATGCACCACATCGTACAGAATTTACGAAACTCTTTTCCTCCTTGTACATACTACCTACATATTTATTCTTCAAACTATTCGAGAGGACAAAATGAAAAAAAAAGAATGTATGTGTGTGTGTAGTGTGTTTTTGAAGAGTCAAGTATAGTGAAGTAGAATAGCCGCGGTTTTTGACTCGACAAGTTTCATTAGCGTAGTGGGAGATTGTTTTCGCTTAATTGAAATTTTCAATTATCCTTGGCAAGGAATAGTTGATTATTTCGTGTTTACTTTATTTTTTTTAATATTATATACCTAAGTTCAAGAGGTTTAGTATAGTTGTAAAAGGGAAATTAATTTCAATACCTAGAGTGTGAAATATTTTATGGTAAATTTAAAAATTTAATCATGAAAAGGAGACAAACGATTTAATATTTGAAAAATTGCAGATTATTGAAGAGGAACAAGGACATCTTAAGTCAAATATTCTTTGACAGCTGCTTGGGTTTGAATTAATTGTATTGTTTTCAAAAATTAAATTTATCTCTAAAAAAACGAAGCAGGAATATTTAAAATAGCTGCAGGTTTAAAAAATATCTTTTTACCTCACAAAAAAATTACATTAACTTTTACATAAATATTTTATGATAAAAAAACAAAATATTTTTGACGTGATAATGTCTTATAAATCGATGAACTATGGCAGCCACCACAAAAAAGTGACGCCATTTTCTAGCGTTCCACTCTAGCACTTTCGCAGTGCGTCAAAAATTTCAATTAAAAAAAAATAAAAATTTTAATCAATTTTAACGGTAAAATAAAGTTCTATTTTTCAACAGGTTATATCTTTTGATCTAGAGCAAATACAAACTTGATTTAATTTTATTGAACATCCTGATAATATTACCTTTCATTTGGTATATGACACATTCACTACAAGCTAAGCTACACATTGTTAAATTAAAAACTTGCGAAATACCTCAAAATACCTGTGGAGATCTGTTGATCATGAACAGCCACCAGTGTGGGAAGTTCCGTATTCTCAGTTTGAAATGTAGATATGGTTGGCTTTAAAAAATTTTAACTTTTTTTCTAGGCATCGCAGAAATAATATTGAAACGTCATTTGAAAGGTGAAATAATGAGCTTTCACATGATTTAAAATTTTTTAAAGGTTGTCATTGAAAAAATTGATTCAATAGCGTGAGAAAACAAAATTATATGCTTTTTTTTTGCTTTTTTTGATGAATAAATTGATCGAGTTCAAAAAATTCTAACTCTCTTTGTAGATGTCTAATAGACATGATTTGAGCTAAAGCAATAAGCTTTCAGGTGGTATAAAATTTATTATAGGTTGTTATATCAAAAAATGAATTTTTGGGTGATGGAAGTGATTTTTTCAATTTTTTCATAAGAAATGATTGTTTTTAAAAAATTATTATTTTTTCACATTGGTAAAATTTAAAAATTTATTTAGAAGAAATATTTGGCTTCTTAATAGTATAATTTTTTTTTTTTGTAAGCTTTTAAAATAAAAAAATTAATATAATGAGAAAAGGAAAGAGGTAATTTTGTTTACCTTTTGTTTTTTGTAAATTATGATTGTTTGAAACAAATAAACGCTTCAATTGACTCATATTAAAAGCACACAACCTGTTTTCTTACGACGTTATCACGTAAAATCATCGTCCGTAAACCGGCTTTACAGACAACCTCTTTTTTAAATCAAAAAATTATCATCAAAATGATAAAAATAGTTTTTTCTTTAATTTTTCATCATTTTTCGGGGGGTGTAAATTATGTATGTAAAAGTTTACACTTTTTAGGTCTCTTTTGACTATGCTACAAAAACAGAAATACATTATAACCATAAAAATTCAAATTTTTGATTATAAATCTATAAATCATTTTCAACTTGAATATTTTTTGTTTGTAAATTAGTTTTTAAAAACTATTGACTCATAGCCTGTTTTCACTAAAGTTCAAATGAGATAATTTCACAAGTATAGAAAAAAAAAATTGAATGAAATTTGAACTGACCTAATTTTCCTCTAATGATCTTCTTTTCTTATTTTAAACCAATCAAAAATAACTATACATAGATTACTGTCGCATCGTATCTACATATATCACTCCAAAATCTATTCTTTCGAATTAGGTCACTGTGGTGTATGTGTAACTATTTTTTTTTAGGATGGAAAAATTCAACCTTTTGTCTTTTCTTAAATGTTGACTAATGCAGTCACGCGCAATAAAAAAGAAATTGATCCAAATTAAAATTTGACAATTTTCCTAGAACTGTCCTAGTTTTTCAATGACTGTCTTAGTTTAAGAAATTAAAGAGATATCCATTTATTTCTATTTAATTTTCCCTCTTCCTTTTCCAAAAAAAAACGAAAACAAAGTTTGCTTTTCTACTTTTTTTTCTATTTTCCTGTATTATATCACGGAAAAACAAATTAATTAGTGTTCCTTCTGTGAATTACTCTTCTTGTCTTTAAAAATAAAATAAACACGCTACCAACAACAACAACAATGACAAATTATGGCTCATTAAAATGCTAAACTACATCCGGACAAGTGCGTTTAATTCGCACGTTCTTTGTCTTCGTTTTCTTCCTTCTTCTTCATCGTCGTCGCAGGAAATCAGGAAACTTTCTTCTTATTCGAAAAAAAGAAGAAGAAGAAAAAACCTAGAATTCAGAATTAAGGGTTCGCTTTCACACCTAAAATTCCAATTCTCTAGAACTTCTTCGTCTAGTCTAGTCGTTGAATTTTTTCGAGATAAACAATTAATTAATTACATTTTCTTTTTGTTTTTTCTGTGTGATAGTAAATCACTATATTTTGTGTCTCCCACTCTTCATTTTTTTGTCTCTTCTTTTCTAGACAATCGGAAGCAATTGAATAAAATAAATTTAAGCCGCTTACACTTTGCGAGCATGTTATGTGTGTGTTTAACCTTGATGTACGAATATACCTATGTTCTATAAGCTCTTGCAGGACTATGAAGAAAAAGGATTTACGACAACAAAGCAGAAAGCAATGCGGAATCCTTGCGTGATGCATATCGTTGGTTTAGGTATTTCCTTTCCGTTGTTCTTTCTCTTCCATTTCTGGCATTTTGGCTGATATACTTTTCAAACTCCTTCTCGTCCTTTATTCCATTTGCTCCATGGCTATGTGGGAATCAGAACACATTTTCCGCGTGCAAATCGTATTGCACGTTTTCGACTAAGTGAATATCTTAAGAAGATTAATGAACATGAATCCGATGTTCGTATATGAGAACTGGCAGGAGGCAGGGGATAGAGTGAGTGGAGAAGTTGATATTAGGTATGTGTATGAAAATGAAGACTCTTCCTGCCAAAAGGAGCGATTGTAAGTCCCTTGTGAGTTGGAAAAAAAAAAAGGATTCTTCTTTTAGACGCCTTTTGCGTTTGATTTTTTTTTTTTTCTAAGCAAACAAAATAAAAACAAAAAAATAAACTCAAAAAGACAGAAAGATTGATGGCCTATTTGCAAATCGGACGTAAATTGGAAGCTTTAAGGTTTGAACTTAAAATGTTTTTATTATTTTGAAAGATTAGATAAGATAATTAGGTACAACGAAACAGCTTGTGATTGATTATAGGCTTCATGTTGAATTTTCAGCCTCTTTTCATCTTAAACAGGGAGTTGGAAAAACCTATTAGAGTCTTTGCCAGAGAAAAGCTCTGATATAGCCATAATGTGGGTTGGAAATCACATATCTGGTTTCCCTAAGTCTTTCAAGTTCTGATATTGTTGTCAAAATTGATTTTGAATTTTATTTTGTTAAAAAAAAATTATGTCTAATGGCGACTTTTTACCAGTCGATTTTAGCCACACAATTTGTCGCACAACTAAAGTCGACTAGGATTCTTCTATGGCAAAAATCGACTCGTGAAAAGTCGGCCTAAAACTAAAAAAAAATCATGTGTGCAATTCACACATGGCTGAAGTGAAACCTTAAAAATCATTTTAAAAAAAAATCGAAAAAATATAACTTTTTTTTATTCCATCACTTTTTTTATATGACAACCTACAATAAATTTTATACCATCTGAAAGCTTATTGTTTCAGCTCAAAATATTTATATCGACCATATCTATACAACATCTACAAAAACAGCTAGAATTTTTTTAAACCAATTAGTTTTCATAAAAAAGCAAAACAATCAATCTCTTTTCTCTTCTAACGCCATTAAATCCATTTTTTAAAAGACAACATATAATAAATTTTATATCATTATTATTTCACCTTTTATATGACGCTTCAATCATATTTCTACCATGTCTACAAAAAAAGTAAGAATTTTTTAAAGCCAACCATGTCGAAATTTCAAACTGAGATTATGGTACTTCCTCTACTGCTGGCTGGTCATCGGCAACAAATCTTCACAGATGTTTTGAGGTATTTTTCAAGTTTTTCAATTAAAGATTATATAACTTGTAGAGCACGTACCGTTATGTGTGATATATTAAATGAAAGGCAATATTATCAACATGCGTATTAAAGTTAAATAAATTTGTTATGTACTCTCGATCAAAAGATATAACGTGTTTAGAAAAAGAACATCTTTTCACTGTTATCTCAGAATTTTGAAATTAATTGAAATTTTGCAAAATCATAATTTATTTAATGACCTATCTACTGTTTAAATTTTATTCATCTAGGTATCTATAAAAAAAAAAAAAAAAAACAGTTATGATCAATTGATTTTTGTGTCGCTTTTTCGTTTCACCTTGTTTCAAATCACTACGATATTAAAGAAGTTTTCCCTTCAAAAAGTCCACAAATATTCTCTTTTCAAATGCAAACCAATTTTCTTTAAACATTTTTGAAACTTTTTATGCAAAAAAAATTGTGTGGTATATTTCGTAGAGATCAAGCTAACCAAGAGATGTTTTTGTTAATTTAAAAACAAATTTTATTATTTTTCAAATTTTAATAAATTATCTTATAACATTAAATTGCTATGATTCTCGTGTCGCAGTGTTTGTTACCAAACTCCTCCGAAACGGCTGGACCAATTTTTATGAAACTTTGTGTGCTTGTCTATTTTTCATACCTGTAAATTGTTAGGGTGGTTCAGCCAAATTTTTTGTATATGTTTTTGGAACGATCTTTACGATATTTTTTGGTGTGTGTCTGAAAATCCTCCAAAATGAATTTTCATACCATAAAATGGTTAGAGTGGTCTAACCAAAAATTTGTTTATATATTTTTGGAACGATTCTTATGAAATTTTAGTGAATATCGGATAGGTTTAAGAATCAGCCAACATCTATTTTCATACCACTAAATGGTTAGGGTGGTTCACTCAAAATTTAGTTTTTAATTTTTTTCGTTGGAACGATTTTTTTTTTTTGTGAAATTTTGTGTGTATATCGGCTAAGTTTGAGAATCTACCAAGATTTATTTTCATAAAACTAAATGCTGCGCGACAGTATTTAAATTACAAATTTTTGACTTAATAATTTGAATTTTTACACTAGTAGCGCACCCTTTTTTTGTTGTTTTCGATTTTGCTATACCTACTTGGCGCAAAAAAAAAAAAACAAACGAAGCCAAAATCTATTAAAAAGAAAAAGTACCTATTTTTAAAGTAGTAGGACATAGTGATCTAACTTTATGAATACGTCTAACGCAGGCCTGAGTTAGGCAGACGTTTATGAAAACACCCCAAACCACCTATAACACCTATAAGAAGAAAGCTTAAACTATCAAAATCGGTTCGCCCAGTCGAAAGTTCTGAGGTAACAAAAATAGAAAGGAAATACTGTCGAATTTTGAACATCCTCCTTTTTAGAAAAGTTGACAGAAAATTTTAGGAGTGGAAGTATAATCTAAATGAGAGTACGCATGCAGTTTTATAGCCTTATGCCTTATAATAACGAATTTAAATGTCTGGAGCTTCAAGTAGCATCTTTATATTGGTTTCAAGGGGTTCAAAACCGTTAGTTTTCCAACTCATATGAATAGCCTAAATTCGTACTATATCATATTCTAAATACTGAAACTGATGCTCTGTTATTTCCTTAAAGCCTGAAAACATCTTGATAATGCGATCAATAGAACTCAATTCTTTTATTTATAAACCCCTAGGTATATTTGAAGTTGCGACCCAATTTTTTTTTTTTTTTTTTTTTGAAAAAATTGACACACTCCAAAATTGGAACCTCCGCACATAGGAGTATTGTCATCAAAAACCTGGCCATAATTATTTTTCGTGGTTTTTGTTATTATTTCTGTTTAAAATTCAATATAAACCTAGTTTTTGTTATTTTTATTTTTTTACCAAAAACTAAAAAAATTGATTAATGGCCCGTACTCCGCCTGTCGACATTATTTTTCTCAAATTTTTTCCTCATCCCTAATACGCAATTCTCAGTTTCTTTTCTCTCTTCCCCAACCTTAATTAAGAGCACCCAAAATAAAATACACTAATAACATCAGTAAATTTAATTTAAAAATAAAAAAAACATTGCATAAAGAAGGAGTATTTTCTATCAGAAAGTGAAAAACTAATTGACCCTCGATTCTCTAAAGAGCACCTAAGAGCACCCAATTTTTGTTGCATTGTGTTAAAGAATATATTAACTAACTCATAAGTTTCAATTCATCGCAAAATAACGGGGTATACTAAAACAAAATTATTAAAGTTCAAATAATAACTTACCAAAAATAAAAGTTTTTAGATACTAGTTCTAAGCAGTGTTGCCAAAAGCGGCTATTTATAGCCAAACCGGCTCCTTCAAGTTTTCTCCGGCTCCTTCAAATTCTGATTTCCGATTTATCAAAATTTGGCTCCTTAAGTTTTCAATTTGGCGATTTTTGGCTCCTTCAAAATTAAAAACTTTTATGATAAAAGAACTTGATTTATTTATATTTTATTATGATCACACACCTTAAAAGTCTTCGATGTTTAACTAAACTTCTTCGAAGTAGAATCTGACATCTTGTAATTTAATTTAAAGTTAAAAAAAAAAATTTTTTTCGAAAAAAAATTTAAAAAAAAAATGTGTACAAAATACATATTATGAGTTTTTATGAACAATTTTTGAAATTGGCGATTTTTGGCTCCAAGACTTCTTAAATTCGGCTCCTTGCCTCTAAAATTCTCTGGCAACACTGGTTCTAAGCCCGAATTAAAATAGAAAAAACCATCTAACATTTTCAAAACTTTATTAATATCGTTAATAAGTTACTGAAGAAAAATTCTCCATATAAATTTTTTTAGATTTCTATCACAACACTTCGATATCGCATATAGAATAACACTTACCAAAATACTTCGCATTCAAATAAAAATGAGGTAGATGTAACAGTTAACATTGAACTCATTTTTTAACAAGACACGATCGAAAAACAAAAAAAATGAGTGCAGCATATTGACACATGTTTATTTTGCACCCATTTTGCCAAACTTTTTGGTGTCAATTTTGATTTTTAGAAAATCGACTTATGACCAGGTTTTTACTGCAAATACTCCTATGTGCGCCGGGTCAGCTAGTGTTATATAATTTGCAAAGTCTTATACATAGGTAACTATCACTTTTTTTTTTTTTGAAGTGAAAACTTCTTTAGTATCGTAGTGATTTGAAACAAGATGAAACGAAAAAGCGACACGAAAAATAAATTGATCACAACTTTTTTGTTTCAATAGATAGATGAATGAAATTTATACAGTAGATAGGTCATTACATAAATTATGATTGTGCAAAATTTCATATTCAAAATTCTGAGATAACGGTGAAAAGATGTTCTTTTTCTAAACACGTTATATCTTTTGATCTAGAGAACATAACAAATTTATTTAACTTTAATACGCATGCTGATAATATTACTTTTCATTTAATATATCACACATAACGGTACCTGCTCTACAAGTTATATAATCTTTAATTGAAAAACTTGAAAAATACCTCAAAACACATGTGAAGATTTGTTGCCGATGACCAGCCAGCAGTAGAGGAAGTACCGTAATCTCAGTTTGAAATTTCGACATGGTTGGCTTTAAAAAATTCTTACTTTTTTTGTAGGCATGGTAGAAATATGATTCAAGCGTCATATAAATGGTGAAATAATAATGATATAAAATTTATTATAGGTTGTCTTTTAAAAAATGGATTTAATGGCGTTAGAAGAGAAAGGAGATTGATTTTTATGAAAACTAATTGGGTTAACAAAAATTCTAGCTCTTTTTGTATATGTTGTATAGACATGGTCGATATAAATATTTGGAGCTGAAACAATAAGCTTTCAGATGGTATAAAATTTATTGTAGGTTGTCATATAAAAAAAGTGATGGAATAAAAAAAAGTTATATTTTTTCGATTTTTTTTTAAATGATTTTTAAGGTTTCACTTCAACCACGAGTGAAATGCACACACGATTTTTTTTTGTTCTGCGAGTTAAAAAAGGTCCAAAAATAATTTAAGAAAAATAATTTTCAACACATCTTCAAATTTCACTAAGCAGAATATAATCAACGAGTTCCTTTTCCATTTTATTGGAAGAAGTGGTGCCAAATCTCCCTAGACGCTTCAGCTGTGAGTCATTTAAAATCATGATTTTGTTTGTTGTTCGTCTCATAAGTGTAGTTTTTGGAACTACGAACGTTTTGGATCCTTTTTTTCATCCCATTTTTTTTAAGCCACTATTTTCTCTATAAGGAAAATAAAAATGTGATAGTGTGTTTGTAAGTGTAAAATGGTACAACAGTATGCTATTTAAGTCGAGTGTTTAGTATACCATTTTACATTACAAATTTTGTCTGACAAGAACAAACATTTATCAATTTAATGAAAGTTGTGCTAAAATAATGTTGATTTAGCTAACTTTTGTTAAACAATCACCTCGAAATTTATTTCCAAGTTTAATAAAAAAAAAATTCAACTTGAATTAATCAACATCCAACAAAAATAAAAGAAAAATTGTTATTAATTTTTTCTTTGCAAATGAATATAATTTTTATTCTTGTCATAACTTTTATGTTTCAAATTTAAATGAATAAAAAAATTACCAAAAATAAAAAAATAAATCTCAATTTATCGTAAATTTAATTTTGAATTGAAATTTCTGTGTTCACATATACAACACATTGTTGTATTTTGTCTTGTTTTTTCTTTCAAGCAATTCATTTTTCTTTGCCAAATCGTCATTTTATTTCCTCAACGCTAAATTGAAAGAAAGAAAAAAAAAAAAAAATAAAACATTACTTCAAACAACCATCACCACCCTATACCAACACCGTTGTCATACTCCACCTTGAACAAATAATAAAACTCACACACAAATAAAAGAGAGAGAAAAAAAAAACATTTCTCAAGATGTTAACTGTGAGTCCTTTTGGAAATACAAGCTGTAGCTGGAGTTGGAATTTTGATTGGAATTTCAATCAAAAGTTTGCCAAAGTATTTAACGAATTTATTGCCTATTGAAATCATAAATAAACGACAGCCGAAAACGAAAAAAAAGGAGGAAGGAAATTCTATATCCCCTTTGAAAACCAAGCCATCATCGCGACAATCTATTTCTTTCTTTCATCGTCTTTTTTTCTTTTTTTGTTTGCTCCAAAAAGTTGTTTGTTGGTTTTTATTTATTTTTTTTTCTTGTTGTTGCCATCTGCAATTCAGTGGAACCCAAACTCAGTTCAGGTCCACCGAAATAAGAGAGGTCCTTTTTTGGCCTTATTGTGTGCCTCCAAAATTGTTGCCTTCCATTTCCCATTCTGTGGGTTATTTTTTTTTTTTTTCGGGGGGAAGGAAATAACACCACAGGCAAGAGAAACGATGCGACTATACTATTTCAAAAGGACGACGACGGGAGGAAAACGAACGAGTATAGTATAGGTATAGAATTTATTGCCCCAGCAAGACCGGAAGTTGAACGACTTTTATGTACCGACAATTTCACTAAAGTTGAATCCTTTTTGTGTAAAAATGTTTAATGTCCTTTTTTTTTGTGTGTGTTTCGTTTTGCTTTGCTTTGCTGTGTTGCTGCTGCTGTTACTGCTGCTGCTGCTGCGACAGGGACATACAAATGCCTGGCCTGGGCAAATCCTTGCTAGTGTTAACATTTTTATTACGTGTTATGTGTCAGCATCTCATCCACCTTACTTACCCCCGTCGTCACCCCTCGACTCTTAACTCCCCCCCCCCCCCCCCCAGACCTTTCTTTGCCCCATCGGCTTTTCTGTGTTTAGCGAAGCAAAGGCAACGTTTATTTTAGCCGTCCGTCCCTTCGAGGGGATCTCCTCTCCATCTCACAACTAGGAGCAGACTTTTTCTATTGAGCGAATCCTGAATGGGCTTCGTGGGGGTTGGGGGGCTTTTTTGAATGGAAGAACGGAAGGTAACTTTGGTGCATTTACTCTCAACTATTTACCCTCGGGAAGTGTGTGTGTGGTTGGTTGGCTGGCGTGCTGATTGTGATGGTGAATACGTGACGGACGAGGGGAGGGGGTGGTTTATTTTACTGCGCAAACTATTATTGTCCTTTACACAAATTGTAATTGCAGAGCAGAGCACAGAGATATTATCCCTACGGTTGATGTTGATTATGGTTTGAGAGTTGGGGGCGATAGTAGTTTAGTTGCGCTGCTTTAAGGCGCGTTCTTGCCGGCAGGTTAAATTCCACCATTTCTGTCGAGAGAAGAGAGATTCTGCTGTTAAGTTGACTGCCACTCTGTCGCACACAGAAGCATGTTATATATACAATAACACACAGTGGAGCACAGTCAAATAAGAAATTCAAGTTGTTGCAAAATGGGTTTCGGTTACGCTTTTTGTATTAAATTGAGCGGAAAGTGTTCCGGTAATGGCAGCAGCAGGAACCTTGGGCTATAAGGGTTGATGGCTTTTAATTGAGAGAGTTGAGGTTTAATTTTGTCTCAAGTTATTTGTTTTTTTTTTTTTGTGTGTGTGATGATTAATGTGGATGCTAAGCCGTTGGCGATTAAAATCGAGTTGTTTTGTAGCATTTAAATTGTGGGCAAATGAATGTTGGCGATATGAAAATTAGAGTTTAAACTAATTGGAGAGGGCTTTATAAGGGTTTTGGGTGAAATTTTTAAGTAGAAATTATTGTTTTTTTTTTTTCAAAGATGGAATTGTATTGCGTATATTACCATTTAGGGATCTAGACATCCTGTATTATTTTTTTTAAACCCTGAACTACAACGTACATTTTTAAGGCGTTTTTCGATAGAAAGGTTGAACGAGAGCAGACGGTCGACTTTCTTTCTTTTTTTTACGATTATCTCAAAAATACATTATTTGACCTGGTGATGCCATCAAGATCTCGGAAAAAAATTAACACTGAAATTCTAAAAAAAAATATCTACAGTAAAAGTTAGAATTTTTGTGATAACTTGATTAGTTAAAAAAATTCGGTAAAAAATGCAAACAAAATTAGTTTGGCCTACAATATTTTTTAATTTTATATTTTAATGGTCTAAAAATAAGCATCAGACGCATTTGAAGTAAAACAAATATTTTTTGTACCGTTATTAACGGTACCTGCAATAGAACGGTTTTTTTGGTTTCTAAACTAACCGATTTCAACAAAAAATTTTATACAGACGCGTTTAAGTAAAGATAATAGTAAAATTTGAGATAATTTAAAAAAAAAACACATTTTTAGATTTTAAAAAAATATTTCAAGATTTTTTTTGAAAAATCAATTTTTTGAAAACGGGTTTGTGAAAATTTTTGTAATTTTGTTTTTATATGTAAATCAATTCTTTCTTCAAAATGGCATACCAACTTTTTTTTTTTAAAAAGGTTCGAAAATTTTTATATATAAAAAATATATTAAAAATATAATTTTGTAAAAGATCATTTAAAACGGTGTTTATTGTTCGAGTTCACTACAAATTCGCAATGATTAAATTTTGTTTGCTTTCAAAGTATAAATTTTGTCCAATCGAGCTCTTACTTTTTTTTGAAACAACTATTATCGATTTTTTAAACTTTAATTTTAAACCGTTTATAAATAAGAATTTAAGCAAATCATATATTTAAGCAAGCTCAGGTAACTAAATAACCTTTGAGAAATAATTTCACAATATATAATAAAAATAACTAAATGTGTTTTATGTTGTGAACCGCTGATTAATATTCGCAAGTTGCGATGGAATCAGAGACGAGTTTTTGTAAAATCCTAATTAATTCATAACTTATTTAGGATTTTACAAACACCATTTTAGTTATTAAATAACTTCGTTCAAATAAAATATTGCCATTTGTAATTTATAAAATTTCTACCATACAAAATTTCTAGCATAATTTTTAAAAAATGTCTGTTACGTCAAAAATATTTTTGTGACAGAGGTATTTAATTCAGAAATTATCTTTTAAATGTGTCAGTGTTGGGTGTTATACAAACTGCATTGAATTTTAATTTCTTGTTCGAGAATTATATCCCCCTCATCATTACAATAATTTTTTTTTCTATTCAATTCTTTATTGAGGCTTTTTTTAAAGAAATAATAATTGTTAAATAATATTTGTTAACATATGTAAATAGTATGTATATGTATATGTAATATGTATAGATAACTTGAATATTATAGGTCTCTGGCAAAAGATTTAAAAGAAAGTTATATTATTTAATGACTTGCATTATTTTAATCGAATAGGTAGTGTCTAAAGAAACAGTTTACACATGCTGCCATGTCACGCTTTAAATTTCATTTTTTAAATTTTTTTTTTCGACAACATCACTATGCTTATAAAAATCGTTTATTTCAGAAACAGCATAAGTATATTTTTCCCAAATTTTGTTTTTGGAAATTTCTCATTTATGTATAGTTATTCATCTTCCGGAAAAAAATTAAGTATGTCAGACCCCCCAAAATACGAAAACTGAAAGGAAAGGGTTTAAAATGTATGGAAAGATTTCACCCGGTGACAACTTTTTTTACTGTTAAATACATGACATTTTACCAGTTTTAAATTATTTTGGCATACATCATAACACGCAAGCCTTTAAGTTATACATTTATAAAAAGGTAAAGATTTACTCTATCTACTGCTATTTTATTTATTAAAATCGAAAGCTGGGTTCGAAAGCTATAGCTAAATAAAAACAAAAGTTTTACCAAAAAACATTCGTTTTGAGCAGAAACGACATAAGTCCAGCGACTTTAAAGGCTTAAAAACCCGCTAAGACTTGAAAAAAAGCTAATATGTTTAAGGTTTTTAAATGCGTCTTTAGCTAGATTATAACTCGGCATACTCTAAATTTGAAGTGTTGTGGAGTTTTAACATAAAAAACAGTTTTTTGTTGCTCCTGAAAAGTTAGTGCTCATGGACTTATGCTGTTTCTGAAATAAACGATTCATTATGGAAAGTCTTAGAGCTGTTAAAAAAAATATTGTCAGAGAAAATTAAATTTAAAAATTTGTATACTCACGATTTTTAGAAATTTGAAATTTTAGTATGGTAAACTAAATCACCTCACTCACCTATTTCCCTATAACTAAGTGGCAGAAAAAAAATTGATACTGGAATCGATAGATATCGTTAGTTAATACATATTATATAAAAGTCACACATACAAACAATAAATGCAAAAAATCTGCACCTCGAGATATGGACGTTTAAAAGTCAAAACCATAAAATACGATGTTTGAGAAATAATTCACCAAAAATCAGCACAAAAGGTATTTTAAATAATGTTTATTAGGGTGGGCCAACAAAATAGAAATTCGTTTTTTTTTTTATTTGGTACGTTGAAAACTCGATTGCTAGACACCTCTAGAATATACTCACACATATCTTCTAAACGGTTAAAACAACTGATTTGATGCCAAGGACTTTTTTGTAGAACATTTAAGAGCGAAATTCAGAGTTGTCACTCAAGTAAAAATTTTACTCAAGTGAACATTTGCTCTTGCGTTTGGCCAACTTAAGCTACTTGTTACATTAAGAAAAACTACGGGTTTCTTTAATTTTAGCTTATGCATACCAACTGAGGAAATTTTGAAGTAAATGCGTGAGCAAACACTCAGAAAACTCATCTCAGACTTGTGCTTGAGAAAAAATTTTACTTGAGTGACGACTCTGAATTTCGCTCTCAAGCCCTTATAATAATCCATCTTACTAATTTAATAATAATGACTTTGCAGTGAAGTAGAAAATTTTGAAAAGTAAAAAAGTTTTAATATTTTTGTTTAACTTTGACCTCGAATATCTTTCAAATGGTTAGATTAATAAAAAAAGTTAATAAGACCTTTTTTGTGGAGCAATCTGTTTCCTACAAGAATATGTCATGTGCGTTTGATTATTATAATTTTTCAATTTGTTACAAAATTAAGAACAAAAAACGAATTTTTAAAGATTTTCTCGATTTTTGGACCTCAAATATCTTCTAAACGGTTAGATAATTTAAAAAAGTGTATTTAAACTTTTTTGTAGAGCGTTTCTATTTTCTACAAGAATATGTAAAAAAATTGGCTAAAAATTCAATTAATAAAAAAAATATTTTTTTTTTAGTAGAAGCTTGATGTAAAAATGGAAAATTGAAAAGCGGAGGACCTTCCCATTAAGATAGAGAGCTCATATTTGGTGAGTATATTCTAGAGGTGCCTAGCAATCTAGTTTTCGAGGTACCAAATCAAAAAAAAAATTTTGACCCACCCTAATGTTTATGTTATTAGAGAGAGAAAAAATAACTTGACTCGCAACTGCCATTTCAATACACTCTTTAAAAAAAAGAAGACATTTATTTTATTTATAATTATTATTTAATTTTCCTTGACTCATTTTTCAGCACCTGATATTAATTTTCGGTGAAATGATTTGATATTAAATTCAATTAGCACATTTATCTGTCTGGTTAATTAATATAAGCTTATAACAACCACTTTCTTCATTTCAAGCGTTTTCATTTGGAAAACAATCCAAAATCTCTAATTATAAAATTTTTAAAGTTTTTTTGATTTTCCAAAATCAAAATTTAAGCCTTATAAAACTTGACAGAAAGAACATGTTCGATATTATATCTTGAGGGTATTAATTTGCAAAAAAATGTTATTTCATAAACTTTGCATAATCCAAAAGGATCTAATATTTGTATAACGAATCAATTTGATTTTAGAACAAAACCACAAAAACTTCTATTCAAAAATATATATATTTTCCAATTCATCAAGAAAATCTTAAGAGTATGTAACTTAAAGTAATATAAAGTCAAAAACAAACAATTTTATAGAAAGAAAAAACCACAGAGTATAGGTAAATTGTAAGTATATTGAATTTCCAATCGAAGAAAAATCCTTACAATATTTTCCACAAACTTTAAAAAAAAGACAACTTTATAATATAATCTATATGTATTTTGAAAAATATCTCCTTATCAGTTTGGTATCTCGTCCAATTTATTTTATTTAGAAGAAAAAAAATTTATTATCAAAGGCATCATATCCAGCAGGAATAAGTTTTTTTTTTTTGCCTCATTCTCCTACATAACATTTTTTTTCTTTCTTTTGATAAAAAAAGTTCAAAGAAAACCACAGAAAGAGAGAGACAGGGGAAGGAGGACTAGAATGTCCTGGAGGGAAAATATTTATTTTAATTTCCCTGATACATGTGCTCTGCTCATACCTTTTTCTCTAGAAAAAGTATAAAAGGTATCTTCTTGTGTTGGGGGTGATTTTCATCAGAAAAGATCAAATATGAATATTTATATGAAAATGTATTGAAGCAGCATGCTAATTTATATGTCACGTGTTTCTCTATACAACATCCATTTAAAAAAGGATATTATGAAAATGAAAAGAATTATGAGTGTCAAAGGTGTAAGGATACCTTTGATACCAAGAAAAAAAAAACTACAAAACAAATAGATTGAAGGTTTAATTTGTGTCACATATGTTCTGTAAAAAAATGACGTCATTTAAAAAAAATATTCCAGGTCAAAAGATTTTCTACAAAAATTTTCTATTAAATATCACAAAAATCCCTTTAATACACAGCACACATTCTACACCTATTCCGTATTCTTTGCTTATTTTCCTCTTTATCCTTTCTTCTTTTTTTTTGTATTTTCTAATTAGTACCACCCCAACCGTAAAACTGAGTTAGCACAGCTCCTGGAAACCACAAAGCACACTACGATTCCTAATTACCTGTATGTGGGGTATTCATAAATAGAAAAAATAAATAAACCACATACCAACAAAAGGACTATGACGACAAGGATGAAGTAGAGAGGTGGCATAGGGAGAGAGGGGGTAGAAAAAAAAAGTCGGTAGAATAGTAGAAATTCCAAAAACAACAGAGGAAAAGTCGAGCTTGAGCACCCAACTGAGAGTCAGCAGAAGCAAATAAACAGAAGGTTTGGTCTAAGGTATAACCGCAAACCTAACAGAGGACGAGTTTGTTTTTTTTGTGCTTCCTTTTGCTTTCACTGGTTTCATCAAGGATATTTTTTTTTGTTTTGGTTTTTGTGAGCGAATGAGTTCGAATCCAAAAGTCAGAAAAAATTAAACATTCCCTTTTGCGAGGAGCTATTCGATGTGAGTATATTTTTAGTATTTTTTCTAGGAATCATTGGTCCTTCCCTCCTCTCTTTCTCACTCTCTATTGTCTAAATATCCTGGAATAATTATTACCATGTGAGAACAATTTATGGGTAATTCTAGTACTGACAGAAACAAAACCGAAAAACAAGGACTTTTTTTTTTTGCTTTCTACCTCTTTCTCTTGAATTCCACCAAAAAAAGGAGTTATTCCTCCATTTATCCACCACATACATATATTTATGCAATGTAGGTCGGGGATTTTTTTTTTTTTGGGATAGAATTAATATAATATATGGGTTAATTTAACTTGCAAAGTGTGGCAAGGTTGTGTGGTCTGAACATATTCTCTGCTTCTGTGGATTTTCTTCCTTTTTCTAGTTTTTTTTTTTTTTATATTTGGTTTCCATTCCAATTGGGAGTTGACTCTATGGGTTCTTCTATGTGGTTTTGTCATTTTGGGTAAAATTAGATTTTTGTGTGTGCACTTGGTTGAACACGGACACACACGTGTGAGTAAAATTATATAGAAAGTTGATAACCTCTTCTACTCGGTGTGTGTTTGATGGTGACTCCTCTCTGGAGGATATGTTTTTGGTACTTATTTTAATTATGGAGGTTTTCTTATTTTTTTTTTGTTTGCCATTGACATCAACATAACAACCAAACCATATATAAACAAGAAAATTAATTTTTGAAAAAAAAAAAAAATAATATTAATTTCTATGGGGAACAGAAAAAAGATTGCGTATACGACATAGTGAATTTCTGGGAATTAATTTATGAATCTTTTTATTGTTCTCTTTTGTTATTCCTTATGGGAATTTAAAAGAGTTTTCATATTTTATTCAAAATGGAAGGTTTACTTGAAAAATTTCAAAATAATATTTGAAAAAAAAAAAAAACTTAGACCATAATTACTCAAACAAAATATTTATCAATTTTATGTTTAATAATGCAGAACCCTGTTTTGTTAATTTCAAATTGAAATATCTTGCATTCTAAGTTTAACTTTAAAAGCTAAGACGTTAATTTCTTTTAAAAAGTGGCTGGGTGTCAAAAAAGTCAAAAAAGAGTGTCCAATCGAAAAAAGTTTAATGCAAAATTGGTAGATGGTAAAAGTGTCTACAATTTTTACTCAAACCATTTTTTTGTATAACCTCAAAAATATTGAGAAAAATGCAAAAATACGATTTGTTGGATTTTTATTTTGTATCTTTTACAACAATTGTTTGATTTTAACAAAACTTGGTTAAAAATTACTTTGTTATATTTTCTATCTATATTAAATGTTTTTTAAGCAAAAAGTTAATTTTTGGATTTTTGACGAATTTAATTTGAAAAAATAGCCTATTTTTCAATCAAAAAAGTAACCGAAAAAATTTTTGATTTTTGAAAAGTTTTGGAATGCAGTTATTTAGATTAAAACCTTTTATATTTTTTATATCGATTTTTCGGTAAATGACAGTGACATTGGCAAGAAATAATGGCCTTTTACCTTCTTAGTTTGAATCTAGAATTAAAATAGCTCTAACGTGCAAAGTTTTTGAGATATTGAATTTTGAACGTCGAAAACACTATTTTTGTGATGTTTTGGCATGGTTATATCTCAAAAACGTGATGTGATAGAATTTTTCTGACTTCAGATTCGAGCTCAGAGTACAAAAAAACATTAGAAAAATATACTTTAATTTGTATGAAAAAAAAAAAAACTTTTTGACTAATGAAATCGAACAAGGTTTTCGATTTTTTCTGCCCTCTTCGATTTCACTAGTCAAAAAGTTTTTTTGTTAAAAAAAAAGAAATTATCTGTAAAGCTGGTTTACGGACGATGATTTTACGTGATGACGACGCGTCGTAAACAGGTTGTGTGCTTTTGTTTAAAATGAGTCAATTGAACCGTTTATTTATTTCAAACAATCATAATTTACAACAAAAAGCTAAACAAAATTACCTTTTTTCTTTTCTCATTATATTAATTTTTATATTTTAAAAGGTTACAAAAAAAATTATACCACTAAAAAGCCAAATATTTCTTCTTAATAATAAAACCATTTTTAAGTTTTTACAATGCGCAAAAAGTATTAAAATAATTTATTAAAAACAATCATTTCTTATGAAAAAAGTGAAAAAATCATTTCCATCACCTAAAAATCCAATTTTTTGATATAACAACCTATAATAAATTTTATACCACCTGAAAGCTTATTGCTTCAGCTCAAAATATATATATCGATCATGTCTATTTGACATCTCCAAAAGAGCTAGAATTTTTTGAACTCAATCAATTTTCATCGAAAATTGAGGTATTTCGCAAGTTTTTTAATTTAACATTGTGTAGCTTGTACTAAATGTTGTATAGTTATGTGTGATATAACAAATGAAAGGTATTATCATGAAGATGCTTAATAAAATTAAATTTCTATCTGCTCTAGATCAAAAGATATAACCTGTTGAAAAATAGAACTTTATTTTACCTTTATCTCAAAATTGATCAAAAATCGATCAAAAATTATTTTAAAATACCAATTTTTTGCACATGTATGCACACGGTCATAGACATGTTCTACACAGAGAAAAATAGACCACATAAAATAGAACAAAAACAATAAGATTTCTCTATGGTTTTCATCCAAGAAGGAAACCTTATTAAAACAATCGGGTTTTCCTTATTGTTTTAAAATCTGCAAACAAATAAAAAAAAAGATGACCAGGCTGGGAATCGAACTGGAGACTTCAAATCTTTAGTCGCCCACCTTACCACCTGAACTAACCTGCCATGAAAATATTGATCGCGATTTTTGTTCTAGTGCTAAGTTGCAAAAAAAATCAACTTTTCAGTCAAATTTTAATAAGATTTTTAGGCCAGTCATTATGTCGGAAAAAACGGCTTAGAAATGCAAAATGAGCGAGGAAGCTAAATTTTGGATATGTTGTAGAGGATGCTTAAAAAAGCTTAACTTGAAGTTTTCGACCAAGATTTCCTATGAGCTTTTTCCGCCATTTTGAAAAAAAGGATAAAATTGGTTTTTTGACAATAACTCGGCTATCTGACGAGATGCGAAAATTTTACAAGGAGCTTTTTTGTAGCTTTTAACGAGTTCTACAATTCATGCATACACATTTTTTGTCTATCATGAACCGTTTTCGAGATATCGATTAAAAAAGTCAAAAATTTAGGACATGCCATTTGTTTTTTGACATTATCTATTTTTTGGTGATGAATATCGAAAAAATTATTAACATAAAATTTGTAGACCTTATTCAGACCTACAATTTCGTACTTTTATTTTTTTTTTTGGACAAAAATTACGACCTCCAGCTGGCCGCAAAGTCGCCAAGCAAACCGCTCGTTCGGTTGTAAAAAAAAAATTATTCATTTTTTTTTTAAATGTTTATATTATTATATCAGTAACACATACATACATACATAAATGTATGTATTTATTTAGTAAATACATAATGAGAAGAAAATGGTAATGGTTTTTTTAACCCCAGTTTTATTAACCCAAATTTTGTAAATACAGTATACCGGCTCTTTGTGTTTGCAATTTGCTTCAATCTCTATATTATTTTATTTATCAAAATTGCAAACCGCAACTCATTAAACTTTTTTGAAAAAAATCATAACTTTACATATCCAAGATTTGTATGTATGAGCATTTAGGTATGTGAAGAAGATGCCTCTTTATTAGGGGTGGGTGATTAGAAAGATATACAGAATTTTATTGCTCTATTAAGGAGCATTGTTTTAGAAGCAGGTATCAATTAGCTGTGGGAAAATCCCATGCTACTTAATGATTGTCTTATTGTTTCATTCATGCGTTTTTAATTTTTGAAATTACTCAACCCTTTCTTATCACCATTTTTTGGGAATATCATAAAAATTGTGCAGGTCAGATTAGCATGTAATCGTACCTCCCCGCAATAAAAATTTAAATATATAAAGTATGTACTTATACCTGTGGTTTTCTGAATGGAGTTGAAGCTAAATTTTAAGCTATTTTTATAAGAAAACTTAGGTTTTTTTGTTTTGAAAAATCAATGTCTTCATCAATAATAGTTTGTGGCCGATAGTGGAAAGAAGTGTACAGTTGAAAAAAAAGAGTAATTTTATAAAAAGTTTTTAAAAATAAATATACAAATATTGTGACAACTGCATTTTTTAATGCAAAATATTGAGAAAGTGAGTTTTGTAAGAAAGTTGAACTTACGAAAAAAATAGTGCTGTGTTACACTTAAGGAGCGAAATTTTCAGAAAAATATATGGACTGTGATTTTAAGAATAAAAAAAGTGATTTTTAGAATAAAAAAAAAGTGATTTTAAGAATAAAATAAAGTGATTTTGAGAATTAAAAAAAGTGATTTAGAATAAAAAAAGTGATGATAAATAAAAAAGAGTGATTTTAAAAATAAAATAAAGTGATTTTAAGAATAAAAAAAAAGTGATTTTAAGAATAAAGTGATTTCATAACAAAAAACCAATCGCCAGAGTTCATATTTGATGAATCAACTACTCCAAAAGTTAGCCAGGAGAAGTTTCTTGCAAGGGATCAAAACAAAAACAAATTGATACAAATGCTTTCCCGTTATTTTACGAATACCGGAATAAAAGTAGAGCAAGCTTTTGAAGACGCAGATACAATCATTGTGACCACGGCAATTGAAAAAGCGTCAAATCATGACTCAGTGGAAATAGTTGGCGAAGATATCGATCTTCTGGTTTTACTTACTGGACTTGCACAGGATAAAAAAAATATATTTTTCCGCAAACCAGCAAAAGGAAATACGCCATCAAAGCTGTACTTCCAGAGCAGTTTCAAGCACGGTAAGTCAGTTCTTGAGAATATTCTTTTTATTCACGCTTTTAGCGGTTGCGATACGACATCGTCGTTTTACAACATGGGAAAACTTAAATTTATTAACACTCTCGAGAAGCATCCGGAACTAAGGTCATCGATAGAACTATTCAAACAAAAAAAGGTCGATCCGGATGCCTTAACTTGCGCAGGAGAGCAATTCCTAATTGCCCTATATGGCGGTGATAAGCAAGAAAAATCAATAAATATTTTGCGATTCCATCGTTTCGCAAAATCAATGCATATAAATAAAACGAATCACCTAACACTACTCCCACCAACGAGCAGCGCTGTCCGCCAGCACATATTCCGAACATATCTGCAGGTGCAAACCTGGCTCGGGTTTTTTAAAGATCCTCAGGAATGGGGTTGGCGACAAACTAATCACGGACTTGAACCAATTACCAGCACAGCCGAACCCGCACCTCCTGAACTTTTAAAACTTATTTCGTGCAAATGCAAAGGGAATTGTGGGGCTTCTTGTGGGTGTAGGAAAGCAGGAATTAGTTGCTCAGTTATTTGTCTGCATTGTAGTGGGCAATCATGCAATAACGTCACCAGAGTCGACATTTCGTTTGATGACGACGATGACAGAGATGATGATGACTATGCTTCGTACATATCAGCATCATTTCCAATGATTCAACCTATTTCACAAGTTGAGGAGTGTACGGACGACAAAGATCTTCAACCGGGACCATCAAAGCGACAAAAAAAATGAAAAAACGTCCACCCTTCGTTTTCTTGAGTAAAAAAAAAAAAATTCATTTAATAAATTCCCGCTGGAGTTCGTAATTTTTGTCCAAAAAAAAAAATAAAAGCACGAAATTGTAGGTCTGAATAAGGTCTACAAATTTTATGTTAATAATTTTTTCGATATTCACCACCAAAAAATAGATAATGTCAAAAAACAAATGGCATGTCCTAAATTTTTGACTTTTTTAATCGATATCTCGAAAACGGTTCATGATAGACAAAAAATGTGTATGCATGAATTGTAGAACTCGTTAAAAGCTACAAAAAAGCTCCTTGTAAAATTTTCGCATCTCGTCAGATAGCCGAGTTATTGTCAAAAAACCAATTTTATCCTTTTTTTCAAAATGGCGGAAAAAGCTCATAGGAAATCTTGGTCGAAAACTTCAAGTTAAGCTTTTTTAAGCATCCTCTACAACATATCCAAAATTTAGCTTCCTCGCTCATTTTGCATTTCCAAATGTATATAATGACTGGCCTATTTCTCTATAAAAATAATAAGAAATCTCCTTAAAAAAACCTTATTAGTCGTTGATTTTAATAAGATTTCCTTATGAAATGTATGGACGGTAAAACAATATGGCAATCTGTTAGTTTTTAGCGGGTCATATTTTTCTCTGTGTATAAGTTTGAGATTTTTTGAAATCAACGAAAAATTTAAAAAAATAAAAACTCACCCAAAAATACCCCAAAATAACTAGGTTTTTTTAAAAAATTCATATTTCGAAACGCAGAATCTTAAAAAAAAAACAGTTTTTGACCCCTTACCTTTTTTTTATTATCTTTCGAATGACGTTTTTCAAATTGTCAAAAATATGTCCCCTACCTATAATCACTACTTCGTCCAAGGTCTACCTCATGTTTTAGTTTTAGAAAACCATTTATTATTTGGTTTTGAAATTTTTTTCAATACCATTGTCAGTCTTGCAATGAGTTTATCTATCGATTAAAAAAAAATATAACTCTTTACATTGTCGCGTTTAGAAAATAGTCTTATAGAGCAAGTAAAAAACTTGCTCTATAACACAAGTATTGGTTTCGTACGAAAAAAAATCGAAGTTTTAATCAAAACCAAAATTACGATGATAGAGAAATCCGAAAAAGTAGGTCACGTAAATCCGTCCGTGCGTCGCGACGGTCTGTGCGGCCATTTTTACACATTCCACAGCCTAAACGGGTATTAGATAATCCTCAAAATTGTTGCAGATGATTTTTAAAGAATTCTGAAATTTGTTTATTCCAAAGTTTTAGATATAAGGTTCTAGATTTCCATAGCTCATATGAATAAATATCACTTAAAAATTGGGGCAGTTTAAAAAATTAACCAAATGAAAACAAGACATTAAACAATACGGCAAAAACTGGTGGAAAATAAGTCACCATCTTCCGAGGTTCTATTATTACTCAGTATTAAAATCTTAAAACTTAGAAGTATTTTTTTTTTTTATTTGTGTAAAAACCAAGCATAAACTGAATGATATTCATGCATTTTGACTTAGAATTTTCAATAACATGAAATTGGATAAGCCTGAACTTCCTCCGATCCATAAGTTCTAAGTTCTCTGTAAAGATCTGGTATTAAAAATATCAATACTTTTACCATAAAACAAACTTAAAACTAGTTAAAAGTTGGAAAAAACATATTTCTGGTCTACACAGTATAAAAAAAAAATCATTCAATGTTTTGAAAAGATGAATGTAAAAAACCGGTTTTCAAAACTTTTTAAAAAAGATAAAAGACTCTCATCAAAAGAAAAGATAAAATAAATGAAAACCTTGAAGTTTTTATCTATGAAAAGTTATCAACTTCAAAAATGATAATCATCACACTTTTCAATGATATCAATTCGGTAAAACTTTTCAAAATTTCATTTACTTCCTTCAAAAATCTGTAAGCTCTTATCAACTTGAATAAGTAGTCTATCTAGGCCAAAGTTCAAGTCAATAATAAAAAACAAAAGAAAAAAAAACTTTTGCAACATTATTATTCTCTCTCCATATGACAATTGGAATATATTCACTCCACCATTTCCAAACTAAATATCACCTCTCTGTTATAACTTCCATTCGAAACTTCGATAAGAACTCAATTCCTCCACCGCACACACAATACTGCACAGTCATAACATTTATTTCCATTGAACCGGAAAAGCTACTCATATTGCTGGTCTAGCTACTGGCAATTGCTTGTTCCACGGTTAGAACAAAAACCATCCAGCTTTTTCAAATGAATTCGCATATAGTTAGCGTCTCCGCCGCAATTCTGTAATCCTTTTGGGAACAGTTGTCAGGTGTCACATTAATCACTTTCGAAATGAGCTCTCTCTCCACGCTACTGCCGCACATATTCACTGTGTGCATGAAGTTTTATCATTATACAGAGAGCAGATAAGTGAGTGTGATTGTGGGTAGTGATGGGAACTATCGATAGTTGTAAAATTTTCGTTCATTCGATAGTTTTAAATCATTCATTCATTTAGTTACTATTTTCATTCGAATAGTTTTTTCATTCGATAGTTTTTTCATTCGAAAATTTTTTTTATTCATTCTTTCATTATTTATTCTTTCGATAGTTTTTTCATTCGAATATTTTTTTATTCTATAGTTTATTCGATAGTTTTTATTCGATAGTTTTTATTCGATAGTTTATTCGATATTTTTTATTCGATAGTTTTATTCGATATTTTTTATTCGAATGAATGAACTATTCGATAGTTCAAATCATTCAATAATTCCCATCACTAATTGTGGTTGTGTGTGTGTTTGAGTTTTGTGTATGCACTTGACTACCCAATATACAGGTCGTGCTCCTTCGTCCTGAATTGTAATTAAAAATGCAAATCTGCAGTTCGTGCAGGACTTGCATACCAAAGGATTTAAATTGACGCCAATTGTGGGTGGATAAGGATATATCTCTCTTCTACATTCCTCTCTCTTTCAATTGCGTATATACAAAAAAGTGGGGAAAGGTGCAGAGGTGAGTATATAGGTTCTTTGTATGAGTTATATTATACCCAATCGGGACATGTATGCATGAGTTATGCAAATTTAACGCCATCTGAAAGAAGGCATAACAAAAATATATATGTAAAAAAAAAGAAGAGTTAAGCAACTTTTCCATACGAACAACCTTTGAATTCCAATGCAACCGGAAGATCCTTCGAGCCTCCATGAGTTTCAGGAAAATTGAATTTTTATCGACTAACTATAGGTATGGCGACGAGTATGAGCACGAGGACGAATACGAGGACGATGGTTGCACGGCAGTGGTTATAGAGTCTATCTCAAACACACACACACACATACTATCTCACCTTAGAATAATGTAAGTTTTTATTATGGGTCCTTGAAACGTCCATTGAAATGAGGCTAGCCAAAACTAAAGGACTCATTCAAACTCGCATACTCAACACGATGACGACGAGGACGACCGTTACACTCGATGGGAATTTTATTGGAAAACTTTTTTCCACCCTTCTTCGGTTAAGCATCCTTTTATACAGGATTTCAATTGATATAATAATAAAAAAAAAAAATAACACAAAAATATTGAACAGGATGTGAAATAAAGGAAATTGCTGGAAGATCGAAAGGACACCCCCGTTTGTTATTCTCAATCACTCTCTGAACCCCCCTTTTCTCTATTGTACACATGAACTTTTTGTTATTATTTCAAGTCCTTGATAGAGATAGTAGGGGAATGGGGGTGTAGGGGGGAAGAGGGAAATCTTTCAAATCACGTAACTGAAGGATCATATTGATAAAACGTAAGAATTCCCGTTTTAGGCACGTACAGTGAGTTTCCTTATATTTTTCTTTGTCCAAAGGACTAAGGACGGGAGGGGGAAGAAAGATGATGAAAAATTTGGGAATGAGGACAAGGGAGAGGTTACTATAAAAACAGAATATTTTTTTTTTCTTGATGTTGTTTCTTTTGCAAAAGGACTCAGCGGAGTATTAAGCGATACTAAGTTGATAAGTTGGCAATGTTGTTGTTGTTGTTGTTGTTGTACTTTCTTCAGAAAATGTGAGGGAGAGAAAGTTTTGTGAATTTTTCCATCGTTTGAAGGACTTTTGCCTACTCATGCACGTTTTCGAATGATGATAGATTGTTTTCTATCCTTTTTTTTTCCTTTTTTTTATGGGCAAATTTTGTACTCGTCTTCCTTTTATATGCATTTGGAGTCGAGTTGAGTCGAGAATGGACAATGTGGGCACAGGAACTACTATACAATAAATTGATTAGTTCTGGGGAGTCGACTTTTTGTATGGATGTTTTTTTTTTTTCGAAGGATCACGGGGGTAAGTTTATGGAGCATAAGAATTCTTATATTCTTCTTATAGTAGTCGCCCGAATCTAGATGATGATTGTCATAAATATGTTGGCAGTTCTTGAGAAAAGAATCTAATAAGGAATTATGTGACCATAACGAATCGAAAATTTTACCATTGGACAGTTTTATATTTTTTTTTTATGTTTTTTCTTGTTGTTGTTTTTTTTTTTAGATAAGAAGGGGAGAAGAGGATTTTATGAGTTGGAGAGAATTTTGCAATTCATTGGGCATTTTTTGCGTGCAGACTAAAGATATTAAGGGATAAGTAGTTCAAAGTCAATTCATATATACGTTTTTGGTAGATAATTTTATGAGGGCAAATAAATAAAACAAAGCTGTTAAAACCTTAGGAAAACAAGAAAAATAAATGCTTTAGAAAATAACTGAATCCATGACGAATAGAAAAGACTGAAAGTTAGATTTTATGGGGGGGAATATTTTTGATAATTTTTTTTTTTTGACAGGTTGACGAATCATAATCGAAACTATAGAAAAGGGACAAAATTAGTGCTGACCGTATATTTTTTATATGTTTTTTTTTTTTTTTTCTTACTAAAACAAGAAAATTATAACCGTGATACATTGAAGGAAATTTTTGTTAAATATATTTTTGTCGAAAGGGTGTTTTTTTGAGAGGCTTAATTATGCGTCATAAAGGTTTCATGACAGCCGACATACATTTATTCATTTATTTTTAAAACTTGGTGAAAAGGCTTCTTTTTTTATAAGAAGCTTAGAATAATTTATCTGGAGTGAAAGGTATTGTTTAAGCATAAATTCAGAGTAAGAACTATAAAAACTGTGAAATGATACCCAATTAAAGTTTTTAAAAATGTTTTATTTACAATAG
Source organism: Episyrphus balteatus (assembly GCF_945859705.1). Classification (NCBI taxonomy): domain Eukaryota; kingdom Metazoa; phylum Arthropoda; class Insecta; order Diptera; family Syrphidae; genus Episyrphus; species Episyrphus balteatus. The sequence goes on along the minus strand of NC_079134.1, from coordinate 150,654,504 downwards.
AAACCAAGCAACCTATAAAATTATTTTAAAGGAAAGGGTGTTTCTTCGATAAGTCCCCTAGACATTGAGATAGTAATAGCCAGCTCCGAGATGAACGAAGAAGAAGAAAATAAGTCCGATTAAATCAATGTTTCCTTAAAAATATTGTCTTTGCCATGAGAATTTTAAACAAAATAATGAATTTTTTTTCATGTCAAAGGGTGTTTTTTAGGTGTAAATAAAATGTATGCTACGGTACTTTCCACACTGGTGAGTGTTCATGGTGCAACAGATCTCCACTGGTGGTTTGATGTTTTTCGCAAGTTTCTTGATTTAACATTGTGTGGCTTGTAGTTAGTCTGGAGTTATGTGTGATACACCAAATGAAAGGTAATTGTATCAGGATGCTCATAAATGTTTAATCAAATTTCTATCTGGTCTTGGTAAAAAGTTATAACTTGTTGAATTCTAAAATTTTATTTTACCGTTATCTCAAAATTGTGTTTACGAAAATGATTGAAATTTCGCACACCTATAGTCGTAGACATGGTCTATCATTACTCCATATATTATATTCCTCTATCTATCAAAGAAAAAAAGATAAAAATTAAAAACGATGAAAATCGGTTAAAAACGGCCAAAAAACCTGTTTTTCTTAAACTTATTTTTCTCCGTATTCAGTCAAAACTCTTTTAACGATTCCAATTTTTTGCACATGTATGCGCATTTATCAGCTCTACATGTCCCATTATTATTTTTTTTCTTCAAAAATTCATGTTTCGAAACGCTGAGTGTTGGAAAAAAATCCATATGAGACGCCTAATTTTTTTTCCTTCATCTTTCACCTGGCACCTTTAGAATTGTCAAAAAAAATTTCCCCTACCCATAATCAACATTTTGTCATACCCACAACACCTGATAAACGTTCAAACAAAACGTTATTGCGGAGTTTCAGAATTTTTTAGAATTTTTTCTTAAATCCTTAAATCAATCTCCTCTATCTATAACAAAAAGAATCAACTCTCTACGACCACGCGTTTAGATTTTAGCCCAAATTTCATCTTTCCGTTTTACCCCTGTTTACCCTATTAAATGACGGAATTTTTAAAAATCCTTCATTTGGATTAGGCTTTAGATTTTATTATCTTTCAAATAAGCTTTAGGAGATTTTTGTATCTCTAATAGTTTATTTTTAATTTTGAATTTAAATTTTTTGCCGCACTGCGAAAGTGCGAGAGTGTAACGCTAGAAAATGGCGTCACTTTTTTGTGGAGGCTGCCATGGTTCATTGATTTATAAGACGTTATCACGTCAAAAAATTAGATTTGTTAAAGATTATGATCATTTAAAAGTAAAAATCGTGATCCTTTAAGTTTTTGAGAAAATTCGATCGAACAATAACAATAAAAAAAAAAAGGCTCGAAACTTTGATTTTTCAAATTAATCAAGAGAGTAAAAAAAATTTTTCAAACAACCTTACTTGATTTTTGTCGATTTCAAAACCCTCCAGAAAAATCTCGATTTTGCTTTTCGGTATTCAATAAGATTAAGCGAAACACGTTGTTTGAAAAAATTTTTCATCGTAGGTATATTCTCAAATCTGTGAAGTTCGAGCTTTAAATCCTTTTTTTTTTAATTCCATTACGACAATTTTTTAACAGAAATATAATAACTTGAAAAATCTCACAACTTTTGGATATTTTTTTGCTCCCTTAATCTTTTAAAAAAAATATTATTCTTGTCGTATGGAATTTTGTTGGAAACTTTTGATAGAAAAATTTTTTTTTTGTGGCGCAGTAAAGATCGATTAATCGTTAAGAAAACGGTTCAACGATCCTGAAATGAGAAGTTTATTTTCCCTTTTAAACCAAATAATCTGTACTTCTCTTGAATTTATAATGAAAATCATTTAAAAAAATGAAACCCTCTAACATCAATTCCAAGAAAAGTTAAGAAAAAAAAAAAAAAACTGTGAAAATCTAAAAAACAAAATAATTTGTCTCACAATTTCCTGCTAAAAGTCCTTTAAATCCGTGTTCCGTGTGCCAAACTAAATCAAATCATATTCTTCAAGTATCACCTTACGGATCGAAACACGCGGAAATGGAAATGATTCCATTTATATCGTCCCCCTTTTCTCCATCACTCAATGATAAAAAAATAAAAAACAAAAAAATGAAAAAATAAACCCATGTTTATAAATTGAAAAAATTAAGGATGGATATGAAGGAAATACAAAAAAATGCTCCTCTAATACGTGTTGCTATATTGCAAGCGAATGTGTCACCATTTTCATGTCTGACCTCTGACCCCTCCATATACTCATCCATTTTGTGATGGTAAATACCAAATTTACACAAGCAAAAAAGAGAGCGAGAGTGAAAAAAAAATGTTATAAATCCATCAGATACAATATTTCAAATTTGTTTGGAATTTACACTCACACACATCTCCCCGAGAGTCACTCACAGGAGCATGGAGGATTCAGTGGGAGTATGGGACAGAGAAGGAACTTCAACATGCCTTTGCTGCCGAGTGTTACCGAAAGTAAGACAGCTTCGCATTCAATTTCAAATTGTGTGTCGTCCTTGCAGCAATATATGGGGAACTCGAACTGTAGGTAGGATATGGCATCAGGATTTTCACAGGAAGAACAACAAATATAAGAAAAAAAAAGTATACAGAAAGGTAGAAAACGATGGTGTTTGGAGCTTTCCATTTCACGCCTTTCTGAGTATGTCGTCCTTGCTGGCGTGTCATTTCATTAGACACGGTTGTGTCGCCCCCGTTACACCTGTCAACGTGTCGGAGATGCCTTTTTCTGTCAGGGAATTAAACCTTAATAAGTGGTGTGGGTGAAAAAGCAGAAAAAAAAATATATATCTTCTTCTTCTTTTCTTTTTTTTTTTTGATAATTTCAACACAGCCGGCGGAGTGACACTGGCTATAGGCGATTGTCGGTCGTCTCCAGGTGCCGCCAAGATTCTATATTTAATGAAATTGTCAAGGTGAATGTGCTAAATCTTTGTGTGTTTCCTGATCCGTGGCACAGTGTCTCGCTTCACAAACCGCACAACCTTTAATCCTTAAAATCAAAAAGCTGGCAAAGAAGCAGCTAATTAGGTTGATTTCAGATAAGTTGGTTGGTTTCCCAAACAAACAACAAGCGAGAGAGAGAGAGAGTCCATTATTGTAAGAGATCAGTCGTCTGTTGGTTGAGTTTAATTATGATTTCGTGGATTTTTCACTCTATAGTCCTTTACTCCCTCCTTTTGGCACGTTCTGACCTTCCTTTTTTTCTGATTTTTTTTTTTTTTTATTTTTATTACAATTTCCCTCTTTTTTTTTGTTGAGATAAATTTGAGTTTATGCTACCGATTCGTTTGCTCAGTGTTGCATATGATTTGAAATACATATTTTTATGTTTATATCCTTTTTTTTTTTGGCAAAGGACTTTTTCCTACATTATAAGAGAAGAGACACAGTGACGGTTCATTGAATTTAACTCTTGGTGTGTCTCGGATCATCAAAATGTTATCGTTAAGCAAGGATAAAAAGGGGTGGAAATCTGGAGGTTAGGGTTGAGTGAGTGTTTGGAATGAGAAAGTTTGGGGGGGTTATGTTATATGTAAATTGAGGACATGTTTGCACTTTTATGAAAGAATTTCACGTAAAGGAGCCATTAATGGGCTTACAGAACATTGTATGTAGATTTTTATATCGCATCAACAGGGTGTTTAGATGCTTGAACTGTGATTTTTATTTCCTGAGATTTTAGTTGTTCATAGTGAACAGTTTTAACGGTTTAAAGGCAGTGATGTGAAATTCTTTATGACATAATTGAAGTCCTCTAAAAATGGAAATAGCTATAAGATCTTTTAAGAAAATGGTTATTTAAAAAGGTGGTTGATTCTATAAAGATTTTTTCCTAATAATGTTAATTACAACTAACTTTTTTGTACAAACAACGACCATTACAGAATTTTGTAAATATTTCTACGACGAAAGGGATTTGATACTTAAAACTAACTTAGTTCTTATCTCATTTTTCCTTGAAAGTTCAAATTGATTACAGAAGGAATATTAATGGAATCTCTATTTTTTATTAGTTCTTTTGGTTTTAAAGCGCTGTATGAAGAAACAAATATGCAAGTTGCATTTCTCAAAAATATTCATCTAGCAGCGATTTCTCCAAACAATAACTGAGTATAACTAGTCGACAAAAAAAAAATCAGGAGCAAGAAATTTTGTCCGCTTTTTTATTTCAAATAAGTTGTTTAAATGCCGTTTGTTTTTAATCATTTTGAGAAAATATTTTGAACTTTATGTATTTCGGCATGCCATTTTGTATTTAAAAAATATTTCGAAATTTTGAAAATAAAAAAAAATCGAATTATTTTTATTTATATTAAAATTATATAGGTAAATGCTTTTTTTATAATTATAAACATTCAAATTGTACCGTTTGTTATAATTTTCGATAATAAAAATTCTTTAAAAAGAGGTTGTCTGTAAAGCCGGTTTACGGACGATGATTTTACGTGATAACGTCGTCAGAAAACAGGTTGTGTGCTTTTGTTTAAAATGAGTCATTTGAAGCGTTTAATTATTTCAAACAATCATAATTTACAAAAAAAAGCTAACAAAAAATACCTTTTTTATTTTCTCATTAGGTATATTATTTTTTTTTATTTTAAATGGTTAAAAAAAAATTATGCAATTTAAAAGCCAAGTATTTCTTCTTAAGAATAAAACCATTTTTAAATTTTTACAATGCGCAAAAAGTATAAAAATGATTTATTGAAAACAATCATTTTCATCAAAAAAAGCAAAAAAACATGAATTTTTATCTTCTCACGTCATTAATTCCATTTTTTTCCCTAACAACCTATTAAAATTTTATACCATCTGAAAGCTTATTGTCTTAGCTCGAAATATATATATCGATCAGGTCTATGAGACATCTACAAAAAGAGCTAGAATTTTTTAAACTCGATCAAATTTCATTAAAAAAAGCATTTATTTTTATGTTCTCACGCTATGGAATGAATTTTTTTGTTTGACAACCTATAAAAAAAAATTTATACCATGTGAAAGCTTATTATTTCACCTTTCATATGACGTATCAATATCATTTCAAAGATGCCTACAAGAGAAGTTAGAATTTTTTAAAATCAACCATGTCGAATTTCCACAATGAGATTACAGTACTTCCCACACTGGTGGCTGTTCGGGGGGCAACAGATCTCCACCGTTATGTGTGATATACCAAATGGTAATTGTATCAGGATGCTCATAAAAGTTTAAAAAAATTTCTATCTGCTCTTGGTCAAAAGTTATAACCTGTTGAATTTTAAAATTTTATTGTACCGTTATCTCAAAATTTTATTTACGAAAATGATTGAAACTTCGCACACATTTAGTCGTCGTCATGGTCTATCATTACTCCATATATATATATGAAAAACTCCATATACTCTATTCCTGTATCTATTAAAGAAAAAAATAAAAAACGATAAAAATCGGTTAAAAACGGTCAAAAAACGTGTTTTTTTAAAAACTTGTTTCTTCCGTTATTCAGTCAAAACTCACTAAACGATTATAATTTTTTGCACATGTATGCATAAGGCCAAAACCTACATGTTCTATAAGTTTAAGATTTTTTGAACTCTCCAAAAAAAAGCTAAAAACCAAAAACTACCCAAAAATACCCCTAAAAAACAAGGTGTTTTTCAAAAATTCATATTTCGAAACGCAGAGTGTTAGAAAAAAATCCGTATGAGATTCCTAATTTTTTTTTTTCATCTTTCATCTGGCACCTTTTAAATTGTCAAACAAAAATTTCCCTACCCAAAATCATCATATTGTCATAGCCCCAACACGTGTACAACGTTCAAACAAAACGTTATAGCTTAGTTTCAAAATTTTTTAGAATTTTTTCTTAAATACAGTTATTCTTAAATTAGTCTCATCTATCTATAACAAAAAAAAAAAATCAACTCTCTACAACTTCGCGTTTAGATTTAAGTCATTTTTACCTAATTTGAAATGTGTACAGGTGGACGCAATTTCGCAACAGACGAACATAAGCCTATAGTCGCACAGACCATCGAACGGGTTGACGAGAACTTTTTTTTTATTTTTCATCATTGTCATCAAGAGCTACTAATTTACATATTTTCTTGGAAAGAACACATCAAACAACACACTGGACACTGTGGTGTATACGTAACATTTATGTTGCTATTGAGTAACATTTACAGTAAATTTAAGGTTAATCACAATAAGGAGCGTTCGTATGTGATCGGATCCAATTTTTTGTATTTACTTATCAGAGAAAAGACTTGAAGGTGACAAAGAAGGGATGCATTTTTAATGTAAGAATGCATTATCTGTGTCTCCAATAACACTAGTTAACAAACTCGGTATAATTTTTAGAAACAAATTATTTTTTCAAGAATATTGTGTTTTTTTTTTTTAATTTTAATAATTTCAAAAAGAATTTAATGTTAATGTTAAAATTTAAAATAATATTTAAAAAAAATGAAGTAAATTAAAAACTTCAAAAATTTAATTTTTTGAAAACGCAAGTTTTTATTTTACTGCTCTTTTTTCTTATTCAAATCACCCTGTGTTTGACACACTCTTCAATGCTAATAACAAAACCTTTACTCCTGAAACGATGCTTTTGAACTTTTTTACTCTCGGTCCCAACTGCTGTATTCCTTTAAACGATTCAGCTTCTAAAAACTGATATCACATTACTCTTCACCTCAATATTGAGTACCACAGAGATAGATTTGGTTTTTAAACCACACTACACGAATGTGTAACACATTATCCGACTTTCTTATTCCATTATTTCATAACTTCAAAAGCATCACTGTGCATCTCCTTTTAAATCGTTCCTGATACTCCTTACGCTCGCACTATGTTCATCATCATGTTAAAGTTAGTCTTACGTCTTATCCATTAAGTGCGTGCAATTTAAAATAAGTGCGAAGCAAATTTCCCATGCTTATGAGATTATATCTCTGTCAAAACTTTATTAATATACTAAAGAAGTGCAAAACCAGCTTTTTCAAATGCCATCATAATCGTCTCAAAGAACATTCCTCAAAAGCATATAGGAAACCCTTATTTAAATTTTTCAAAAAGTTGAACACCCTTTAGAATATCTTCTCTTCAAAGACAGAAACCTAGTTATTCTGCATTAAAGATTTCCTAGAAGACTCCTTAAATGCATTGCATATATAAAATTTCAAATTTTATATACATATATATAAAACTTGTTGAAATGCTTTGCATATCTTCAGGCGAAAAAGAGTGCACTCTTTTTATATCCTTTGGCAAAAAAAAATAATAAAAACGAAAGAAAACTTACAACAGAAACAGGACGTTTGAAATAAAGTAAAACAAAGCAACAGAAAACTGCAAGGCAAAAAATCAAAAAAAAAAAAAAAAAAAATCAACATCCTTCAGGCTAAACGTTGACTTGGAAATTGTATTTTAGTGTTTAGTGTCGGGTCGAGAGTGAATTTATTCATAAGGCGGTACATGTGTGGATTTTCATTTTAATTTTTTTTTTTTTTCTTATTTTGGTTTTTTTTAACAATATCCTTATAGGGAAAATGGAGTTTTCATGTAGAATATTTCTGTATTTCTACTTTTTATGTGTTGAATTTGACACAAATATTATGCAAGTCTGGATTTGTGGATTCTTTTTCCTGGTGTTTCCTTTTTTTTTTTGTATTATCGTAGGGAATACAATTTTTACTTTTTTTTCTCTGAGGAGAGAGAGAGAAATATTATCAAGTCATATATAATAGAGTGCTTTATGCTGACCTGAATTTTAAGAGATTATCTTTTGTAGGATTTTTGATTTTGATGGGCAGATAAGATTCTTTGGTTTTGGTTTTTTTGTATAGGTAAAAAGGGAATTCGAAATTATAAAATGGATTTTGAAATGAATGCTTTATGTATGCGGTTTAAAATTTTGGAATTCCTTCTGAAAACGACAATAGAATTAAGATGGAACTCCCATAAAAGGCTAGTATACATTTTTAAAATTTAACTTAAAAATTATGCAAATAGAAGTATAACATTAGACCAGAATTAGAAAATGAAAAAAGTCATAACAAAATAAATACAAATTTAAATTTTAAGGGTGTCATTTCCACTCCCTTTCAACAGGAGTTTCTTCTATTTTTTAAGATCTATTTTAGAAACCTTAATCAAAAATAACACTATGATAGTTCAAAAAACCGACAGAGGGCTCTCATATCTACTAAAGATAATTCGAGTATGCTGAACACGATGGGATACTTAGATTTTCTGAATTAGGTCAAATAAGAAAGATTTTTGCTTTTGAAATTTTGTTTGCACATGCCAAAACTGAGGGTATAAAACACCATATATTTTCCAATTTTTGATTTTTTTTTTCGATGAAAAATGATGGATAATCTATTTTTTGGGAAGTATTATACGTAAAAGAAGTTATTTGAATAAAAAAAACCGGTCGAATAACTATTTAAATTATTATGGCAAAAAAACGTCGACTTTTCTTTCTCTTTTTCTTACATTTTTAACTATAAAGGTACAAAATGTATGCGAAAACTCAACATTTTTTTGTACACACCTTTTATGTGTTAGTACTCTGGAATATTAAACATATGTAGATGTAGATATTTAATTAAAAAATCAGGCATGGTATCAATATTTCTATTTAAATTTTTTTTTTCAAAAACTCATTTTTCTTTCAATTTGTTTTAAAATTAAAACATATTTAATATTTATACTATTACTTCCATCTGCATTATATGAGCTTATACACAACACATAATATATTTGTCACAGTCCATCTTTAACTTAAGAGGGTTTTTCACTTAAACGAACCCCTTTTAACTGAAGAAAATATTTAAAGATCAGAAAAGTGTTTCAGATAAGCGGGTTTTTCTCTTAAGAGGGTTTCTCTTAAGCGGGTTTTTATGTAATATCAAATTTTGTTGGTAGTATGACTGTTTCTTTTTTTGAAAATGGAATCTATTCGCAATAATTACACTCGTATGGTTTATCTTCATCGGTTTCCACCACAGCACATGCATGCTTTGTGGGACCATTTGGTACATATAAAGGGCATTTAAAGCATTAGCCTTTTGATTTGGATTTTTAAAACAGCTGCAAGCAGAACAGTCATCACTTACAGTTATTTGGTGCCTGTCGCTTATCTGTTTTGACTCCTTTAACGGTCATCTATTTTTATTTATTTTTTTTTAAAGCTACTTGAGCCCATGGGCGTTTTCCCCCTTCCGATCTTACCTGATATTCTAGAATATTTTTTTTTTTTAAGGTTTAAACCTTTAGGATTCATTCTTTCACAAAAGAATACTCTTGAATATCCAACTTTCATTATAAAGAATAAGTTAAAAACTTTAACTATCTCACGGTTAAAAGTGCAACTTACTTTTAACATAAACGGTAACGAGTTGTTTAAAAATCACAAAAGTTGCCGTAACTTTTCGGCGTTACAACCAAACATGCTCATACTTTCAGACATGGTCGATCATACCAAAAGCCACTTTTTCATATTGCAAGTTTTGCCAGTTTTATTATTATTTTTTTTTTTAATACAACATAGTAAGAAAACGATTTTGCCCCCACTTCCCCTACATAAGTATTGCATTTAAACATTTTTTAATTTTTTATTTTATAAACTAAAAAATTGAAAAAAAAACAGTGTTTTACTGCTACTTTTTCACTCTGAAGCTTTACCATTATTGTAGATATGTAGGTACTGCCTATTCTTATTTGTAAACAAAGCCATGTTCTATCCTGAAATACAAGATCAAATCGTTGGCACCGAGTGCTGCATTTTAATTTAAGTAATACGAAAAATATAAGAAAAATTGAAGAAAAATCGACGTTTTTTTGTCGTTAAATAATGATTTTAAATGTCATTCGACAGATTTTTTTTTTTTAAATAACTTCTTTTACGTATAATAGCTACTTCCCAAAAAATAGATTATCCATCATTTTTCATCGAAAAAAAATCAAAAATTGGAAAATATATGGTGTTTTATACCCTCAGTTTTGGCATGTGCAAACAAAATTTCAAAAGCAAAAATCTTTCTTATTTGACCTAATCCAAAAAAAAAACTAAGTACGCCATCGTGTTCAGCATACTCGAATTATCTTTGGTAGATATGAGAGCCCTCTGTCGGAAAAAAAAGTTGCATTTTCGAACACAGTGTAATTTTTTTTTTAATGTTTTAGTGTACCTAAAATTGGTCACACTCGTAAATTTTAACTGTCATAACCGTAACACATACAAAACTATTTTTTGATATTCGTAAATCTTATTGTAGAAGTAGTTATGGATAAATCTTCTGCAATTTGTTATTTTTCATACCTAAGTAAATACATTAGGGTGGGTAAAAAAAAAATCAAAATTCTTTTTTTTTTTGATGTGGTACTCCGAAAAATCGATTGCTAGACACCTCTAGAATATACATACCAAATATGAGCTCTTAACATTAATGGGAAGGTCCTCCGCTTCACAATTTTCCATTTTTATATCAAGTTTCTACAAAAAAAATCATTTATTTTTTAAATCGAGTTTTTAGCAAATTTCTTTACATATTCTTGTAGGAAATTGAACGCTCTACAAAAAAGGCCTTGCACACTTTTTTCGTTTATCTAACCGTTTATTAGATATTTGAGGTCCAAAAATCGAGAAAATCTTTAAAAATTCGTTTTTTGTTCTTAATTTTGTAACAAACTGAAAAATTATAATAATCACATTCGCAAGACATATTCTTGTAGAAAATAGATTTTTCCACAAAAAAGGTCTTAATAACTTTTTTCATTAATCTAACCATTCTAAAGATATTCGAGGTCAAATTTAAAAAAAATTATAAAAACATTTTTTATTTTTCAAAATTTTCTTATTCACTGAAAATTCATTATTTTCAAATTTGCAAGAAATATTCTTGTAGGGGCTTAAACGTACTATAAAAATGGTTAGATTAAAAATAATTTAAGACCTTTTTTGTGGAAAAATCTATTTTCAACAAGAATATGTCTTGCGAATGTGATTATTATAATTTTTCAATTTTTTACAAAATTAAGAACAAAAAACGAGTTTTTAAAGATTCTCTCGATTTTTGGACCTCAAATATCTATTAAACGGTTAGATAAAAGAAAAAAGTGTACAAGGCCTTTTTTGTAGAGCGTTCAATTTCCTACAAGAATATGTTAAGAAATTTGCTAAAAAGTCGACTTTTAAAAAATTGATTTTTTTTTTGTAGAAGCTTGATGTAAAAATGGAAAATTGTGAAGCGGAGGACCTTCCCATTAATAATAAGAGCTCATATTTGGTATGTATATTCTAGAGGTGTCTAGCAATTGATTTTTCGGAGTACCAAATCAAAAAAAAAAATTTTGATTTTTTTTGACCCACCCTAAAATACATAGTTGAAAAATATTTAACATTTGTACAGAGAAAAGGTTAAAACCTTGATAAAAAGTTAAAAAATATCTTCGTTAATCAAAATTAATTATTTAATAAAATCTCACCACAAAAATCCTTTTCATAACACAATTTTGACTCAAAAGTAGGTAATGCATTATGTATGTAAATTTATTTAATCTCATTAAAAAATCAACTGCCTACATGTTTTACAGATTTCAAAAAAAAAAATTAAATAATGTTGGTCATTCACTTTACAATCCTCAATCTTCCATAACATACTTATACTCATACATCACCTTATTAAAAATTCAAAGTGCAATTTAAAAAAACAAACACAAAATACAAAAAAAAAACTCAAATTATCTTAAAATTAATTTCTTTACACCTTCATTAAAATAATAAAAAAAAAAAAATAATGTAAAAAATAATATAATCCTTTTTTATTTTTGTTGGTATATAACCAAAGAACAAGAGTCAGAGGCCTATCACATTTTATCACCTCATCTCATATTCCTCCATACCGCTGAAATGGTTCTACGCATTAATTTTTGGCTTTAACACGATCACAGGGAATTAATTATCGCCTGTTTCCTCTTCACGTGGCAGAAAAGGTTTGGCAATTAAAAATTGTAATCTTCCCCAGCGTATAATCGTGTTAAAAATCCAGATCCTGCCTCTGACACCCTATTGTGCCGTGCAGTCGAGCCAGCCAGCCCAATCGCCCACAAGCTGCCATATCATCACTGAATGCTATCACAAACAATAGCAACAATATTCCACCCACTAAACAGTGGTTCTTTTTGATAAAAATGCTGACAAAATTCAATATTTCTTTACTATTCTCTTTTAAAGAGAAAAATAAAAAAAATAAAGTGGAGTTCCACAAGGCAGCATCTTGTCACCTATACTTTTTTTTTTAATTTTTGTTTTGTGATAATATGCGTTTCAGGAAGTGTTTTTTCAAGTGAAATTGGGGATATTCATTAAAATTTTAACCAAAGCTTTTAGCACGTTCAGTGAATGTTCTAAAAATGTCTTAAAGAATTTACTGAATGCGGTAACAGTACGAGTTTATCCAGTATTTAGTTTTTTTTTTGACGTGATAACGTCTTATAAATCGATGAAATACAAAAAAGTGACGTCATTTTCTCCCGCTCCACTTGAAATTTTTCGCAGTGTAGAAAAATTAAAAATAAACTATTAGAGATACAAAATCCTTTTATAGTTTATTTGAAAGATAATAACCTAAAGTTGAATACAAATGAATGATTTTTAAAAATTCCGTGATTTAATAGGGTAAATAGGGGTAAAACTAAATTGCAAAAAATTGGCTATTTTCTAAACGCGACAATGTAAAGAGTTGAATTTTTTTTATCGATAGATAAATTCATTGCAAGACTAACAATGGTATTGAAAAAATTTTTAAAAATTTCAAAGCCAAATAATAAATGGTTTTCCAAAACTACACCATGAGATAGACCTTTGACAAAGTAGTGATTTTAGATAGGGGAAATTTTTTTTTGACAATTTGAAAAACGTCATTCGAAAGATATTAAAAAAAAAAATAGGGGTCTCATACAGATTTTTTTAAGTATCTGCGTTTTGAAATATGAATTTTTGAAAAACACCTACTTATTTTGGGGTATTTTTGGGTCAGGTTATTTTTATAAATCTTTCATAGAGTTCAAAAAATCTCAAACGTACGCATGTATTCGCAAAAAATTGGTATTTTACAATTATTTTTGACCGAATAACAGGAAAAATAAGTTTTATTGTCCCAAGTTTTTTGACCGTTTTTAACCATTATTTATTTTTATCTTTTTTTTATCAACAGAAAACTGAATAAAATTTATATTGTAGATAGATAATAGATATGATTATCTCTGTGCAAAATTTCAATCACTTTTGTAATCACAATTTTGAGATAACGGTAAAATAAAGTTCTATTTTTCAACACATTCTTTCTTTTGATCTAGAGCAAATAAAAATTGTATTTAACTTTATTGAGAATGCTGATAATATTACCTTTAATTTGGTATATCATACATAACGGTACATTTACTACATGTTACACAATCTTAAATTAAAAAACTTCAGAAATACCTCAAAATACCTGTGGAGATCTGTTTGCCCATGACCAAAAATTTCAATATGGTTTGCTTTAAAAAATTCTAACTTTTTTTGTAGTCATAATAAAAATATGATTGAAGAGTCATATGAAAGGTGAAATAATAAGCTTTCTTATGATATAAAATTCAATATAGGTTGTTATAGAAAAAAATTCATTTAATGGCATGGGAAGAAAAAGATTGATATATTTTTTTTTTATGAAAACTGATTGGGTTCAAAAAATTCTAGCTCTTTTTGTAGACGTCGCACAGACATGGGCGATATAAATATTTTGAGCTGAAATAATGGGCTTTCAGATAGTAAATTATTATAGGTCATTACGTTATCACGTAAAATTATCGTCCGTAAACCGACTTTACAGGCAAACACTTTTTGCAGTAAAAACAGAAAATTGAATCCACAGTTTATCAGCAACATCTTCTGATGTTGGAAGCTAATTGAAATATATCCCCAACTTACTTCTGCCCCCCTTTTTCCCTAAGGGACTTTATTCTCTGCATCCCCAAAAGGGTTGAAAATTTAACATACTCATCCACATAAGGTGCCGCTTAATGCCTACGAGGGTGTTTTCGCGAAAATAAAACACACAACCCTTTGTGATGATGCTATGGGGTTGTTGTTCCGCCTCCTTCATCTCTCATATTTAATGGAAACAGTTTGTGCTATGTTGTTGTCTGTCGCTGTGTGACTTTGATGAGGTCTATACTTTTCGCCTAAGGGTTTGTTTGTCCTGCTGTTCTTCGTCGTTTGTCGTCGTCGTTGAAGAACAATCCACTAAGGCTATATATAGTAGTTGGGTCCTTAATTTCCTTCAAAAAACCCCAGCGAAGACACACTAACTACGTCGTTTGTGTCGGTCGTATATGCATATAAAACTGTACTCAAAATGAAATGGTTTTTGAAGGCCATTTGGAGCATTTAACTTTTTGATGATATCTCTTCTATACGCGGGTTTATTTGGGTTTTGCACAAATGAAAAACTGATGAGGGTTCGTCGTTTACATCCGGCATTTTCGGCAGATCGGAATTGGGGATTCAACTTTGATGTTACAACGACAGCGAACGACGAGTATCTCTTTGCGAGAATGGTTGTTGTTTACGATTATTTGCAGCCCGTTTTGTGGTTGTTACGGTGTCGAGATGCCATTTTGGGTAAAATTTCGAAGAGGTGTTTTACTGCGGCAAAAGTTCTGTTCTGTTCGTTTTGTTGTACTTAATTCCGCAAATGCGGATGGATATGTGTTGTATCCTTTTCTATCTATCCTGGCAAATCTCTAGAAAATTGGTTATGCTCCCAAAGACACGATATGGTGAATGGCAAATTTTATGTCACCCTGAGAAAGCCGAAAACCCGATTGTGTGTCATGCAAGTGTGTGGAGGAGTATTAATTAGAGTCCCTTTTAAGGTGGATGTGTTTTTTTTGGGTATATCTCTCTCTTTCTTCGTGCTTAATTGAATGTAATTAAATTTTATCCTTGTAGGTACTTGGGAGAGATGTGCGTTTTGGGTTTTGTACTTTTTTCTTCTTTTGAGAAAATAAGGGAATAATAAATATATTTGTGTCTTTGCTTTTTCGTCTATTATAACACGCTAGCGGTTTTAGTCTCGTAGTCATGTTGATTACCCAACGGAGTTTAATGAAATGTGTCAGGCAGGTAGATATAGTATAGAAGAAGATGGGATTTTCGTGTTTTGGTTATATCCTTTGCCATATAAAATGTACAAACACACACATTTTCTAACCTTATTCTTCCTTCATATCGTCTTCTTCTTTTTTTTTTTTTGGCTTCCATATCTAAGGCATACTTAATGAAGTGATAAAGGATGCGTAAGGATGAAAGTAGTAGATTTACAAAAAGAGCATAATAAAGGGAAATATTAAATTGCCGTGCGCACAGCACACAAGTGAGAGTAGTAAATTGCTACGTTATCACAGTCTGTTTTTTTCGGGTGTTTGTGTGTGTGTGGAAGCAAATAACGGTATGTGGTGGTAAAATAAAATAGGTAGATATCTCTCTTCTATACCATACAGCATATGTCACGAAGACTTTATTAGTTTATCTTAAGGCAGGCAAAGCCTGTTTTTATTGCTGCTTACTAATTCCTTCGAAGTAGGTGAATAACACACATATTTACGGTGTGTAAGTTGATACTTTTTTGTTCAGTTAAGCAAGAAAAATATAATAAAAGCGAAGTGAAATTAATTCAAGGGGTTTTTTTGGGGCATAGTTTAAGATTGAAAAGAAGCTTTAAGGATATTAGGAAAAATCTTTGTTATACTTGTTTAAAGTTGTATTTTTAGGTATTTTATGAGTCAGTTGGTTTAATTTTTTTAATTTCTTCTGTTAAAAGTGTAAATAGTAGAGTAACTAAAGCAAATTATTAGGGAACCCGGCCGAACAGCTCTGATTTTGACGATTTTTTTTCAAACGTAGGTAATTAAAAATACTTTAAAGTCTATAGATTAAAAATTGCCGGTGTTGCCGTATTGTTTTTTTAAATTAAAATTATTTTTTTTTTAACTAAACCATTTTTTTTGCTTAAATTTCATAAAACAAATGATAGCAAAAGATTCTCTAGGTAATTTAAGGAAAATATATAAAAGGCAGTAAGGGACAATCTTCCATCGTTTAAGCGATAAATGCAATTTTCTAACATTCTGACCTCAAACACAAAAAAAATATTTTGAAAACAACGGCAACACCTACAATATTTTAAAATACATTTTTAAAAAGCCAGAAGCTTATTCTTATCTCTTGAACTTAAATCCACTAAATTTGATCAAGACTTTTTGAAAAAATGGTCCTCAAACTCAGAATTAAAAAAAAAATGTTATTAGAAAAATTTAAAATTACTTTTTTCCAAACTTTTTCTAATAAAATATGAATTTATTTAAAAAAAATGTTTGGCCATAAATATTATCAGTTGAATTTCGAAGCAAAAAAGGTAAAATATATCACACTTTTGAAAAAAAAATGAAAAATTACTTCAATTTCAATGGTTTTTTTTTTTATTTAAACTGAATTTTTGCATTGAAATAATTAATTTTCTCAAAGACTATGGTAAATAGGAACTTTAAATTTTTGCTATTTAACTTTCAACAGTAAGGGTTATTAAATGAATAAAAAATAATTTTATGTTTAGATGTTGAACTTTAAAAAAAAAAAAGTTACATTTTTTTTCAAAACTTTTATTAAAAAAAGTTCTTCGAAAATAAAATACTTTTTAATTTTTTTCATAAACCGTAACACATATTGACATTTCCTTTTATAATTTGAAATCATAATAAATGCGGCCAAAAAAATTGAAAATAAATGCATTTTATATTACGACCAAGTTAAAAAAAACGACATGTTAAAATTTTTTCAATAATTTTTTTTTTTTTCAAAAATCTGAGTTCAATTATCATTCTTTCAATTAACTTAATTTTAATTTTACATATATGACTAAACTTCTAGCTTTTAAAAAATGTATATTTGAATATTGTAGGTGTTGCCGTTGTGTTCAAATATTTTTTTTTGTGTTTGAAGTCAATTAATAAGAAAATTGCATCTATCGCTTGAACTATGGAAGATTGTCCCTCACTCCCATATATTTTTTTTCCTTGAATTTCCTAGACAATCTTTTGGCATCAATTAATTTATGAAATTTAAGAAAAATTTTTGAAAAAAATTTGTTTTTGTTCACAAAAATCTTCAATTACATTTAAAAAATCAAAACGGCAACACCGGCAATTTTTAATCTATAGGCTTTTAAGTATTTTTAATTACCGACGTTTGAAAAAAAAGATCATCCAAATCTAAGCTGTTCGGCCGGGTTCCCTAATATTACCAATTTTTGAGCTTTAGTTACTCCACTAAAAACTATAGAATTTTTTCAAAATTTCATTGAGTTCTCGTAATTTTGGGAGACTCTTTTTTTCAGGCACAAACAAATTCTTTTCACCAGTGGAACATATGAAAAATGATTATCTCGAGCTCTAACTTTCCTACAAAAGTGAAATTAAGGTTGCTATCAAAAGGCTAAATTAAATAAGCAGCCTCAAGTCATAAGGGTGATTTATTTTCATGTAACTAATGCTTCAATATTTTTCACAAAATGTCAATAATTGACCTAAACTGAAAAACTCAGTGAGTTTTAACCTGTACTCTTTTATCATGGAGTCAGAAATGAACAAAATTGATTTTGTAATAAATGAAGAAAATTCTAATTCTAACTATCATATTAGCGCAAACGTCAAGTTTTGGGAAAATCTTGATAATGACTGTAACTTGGTGCTGCGCAAAATCAACTCAGATATAAAATTCAATGAATTACTAAAAAACCAAAGGAAAACTCATAATCTAGGTTTTGTTGTATGGTGTGTGGGTTTTAACCGACTTCCAAAAATGAAGAGGTTGTCAATACTCCTAGATCGTCTGTATTTTTTTTTTTTTTAGGTTCGTTACCTCAGAGCTTGGTTGGGCCAACCGATTTTAATGATTTTTTTGTAGGTATTTGATAGTTGTTGGTACTTCTAGTGTTGTTCCATTAAAAGTTGGTTTTACTATGGCATCCATCAGAAAATGGCTACAATAATTTTGTTAAAAAATTCAAATGTAAGTTTTAAGACAAGGTCTATCTTTAAATGAACAATTTTTTTTTTTGAAAATCATTATTACCGGTACCTGTCATAAAACCTTTTTTTTTTTTTTGTTAATCCGATTTTCTCCTAAACTAATTATTCGATTTCAATGAAAATTTTTGTAAAAAAGCATTTATATAATTTTTATATAAGCCAAAAATTAAATTTTGAAAAAATAAATTTTTGGATTTAAAAAATTTAATTTTGAAAAATCAAATTTTCGAAAACGGGACATTGAATTTTTTTGAAATTTTTGTTTTAGGTGTTGATTAGTGATTTCTACAAAATGGCATACCAATTTTATTTTAAAACTTTTTCTCCAAAAAACTATTTATAAAAACTTTTTTTTTAAAACGGCCATAACTATTTTGAAATTTTTATTTTTTTTCTAAAAATGCATCTTAATATATAAAATAAAACTGCATACCTGTTTTGGGGGGCAATTGGATTCCAGATGTTGTTTTATTCCTTTGAAAAACGAATTTTTTGTTTTTTTTTTAATTGTTTTTTTGTTTTTATATAATGTAAGTACATGTACATTAGGGTGTCCGTTATTTCTCAAAGTAATCTTTTCGGGGGAGACACCCCCCCAGATCGAAAGTTTAGGACCTAAATAAGAGGAATTTAGCAAAAAATATTTTTTTGGAGGTCATTAACCCGTGCTTCTAGTGTCATACTTTCCCCATACAAATTTGTATGGGAAATTTTTAACTTTTACATAAATTTTTTTTTCTCTCGAGTTAAACCATCTATTTTCAAAATGTTAATGACAATGGGTTAATGACCTCCAAAAATTTTTTTTTGCTAAATTTCCCCTTTTTAGGTCCTAAACTTTCGATCTGGGGGGTGTCTCCCCCGAAAACATCACTTTGGGAAATAACGGACACCCTAATGTACCTACATACATTCCCAAAATTTCTACATAAAAAGTCTTAAAAACTTAAGCTACTTGAACTCTAAGAGCAAGTTCGTGCTAGGAGCTGGTGAAACTTTTACCTACTCAAAGTGTTTCATGAGGCTCTGAAGTATTTGCCAGGTGTGTCTTAAATATAGTTTATATAATGTTAAAAATAAGCTTTCTTTGCCTAAAACTTTGAAGTGGTGAATGCTATAGTAAAAGTTTGAACGAAAGTTGCAGACAATTAAGTTTTCTATAGAAATCTCAAATAAGTTTGCTATTTCTATAACTATTGCTTTTAAAAAGTCCAAATTTTGTTGAAAATTACGGTTTTGGGCTTGAAATTGTTAAAGAGATCATTATATCAGAAAAAGTATAAGAAGGTATTGTAGAAAATGGTTACATATACACAAAGATTAAGTAATTTCGAGCGACAGGTAAAAAGTTAGGATGACTCAAAAATAAAAAAATAAAAAAAAAAAAAAAACAAAAATGGAAAAAAGACGGAATTCGAAAATTTCTAATACAGTATCCCTTTCTCCGCATTAAGAACATTGCCTCATATCAAACAGTGAATCTCCACACATCAAAAGGGTGATTTTAGGTATCAACTCATAGTCCAGTAAAAATAGTCTTATATGCCTAGAGTGCCCCAAGCTAATACAGACCTTTCCTAAACAGAATGCTATTTCATAACTTTTTAAATAACATTTTTATTAGGAAAATTAACTAGCTTCTTCATTCTTAAATGCTTCTTCAAATTTTTTGCCAAAGTTTAGAAATATTGCACATCTTACCTACAATTCGTCGGAATTATTATTATAAAAGCTTAAGTCCAATATAACTAGATTAAGTCAGTTTCCCCAATCTTTTTGATTAAGTCAGTGGGCATTGTTAACGATACTCAACTATATAATAAGGGAATAACTAATAAGGATCAGGCAAATTGTACAAGTTATTGCATTCAAACACAACATTACTGATGAATTAATTACTGTTCCTTTTTTAAAATCTCATTAAATCTGTGAAGTCAGACTCAGGTACATTAGCAGCTAACCCCATTTTTTGAATCACAGGTAAAACTAATTTTTCTACCAGACGAATAGGTGCCTGATGTCATATTTCAGAATCCCCCATATGTCAACTTCAGAAACCAAAAAAAAAAAAAAGGATTAAATTTCTATTGCAATATGACGTGTCATATAGCAGAGTATGATCCCTTTTGTAACTGAACTTCATCTATGTTCAGATGTTCACCTAAAAAAATAAACTCTGAGTAAAAGAGAAGTGACATTACTAAAAAAAAAATAAATTAAAACGAAATTTCCAAAAAGCTGCACTAAGTCCTCTTCTTTTAAAATTGAAAATTCACTCTCAGAATGACACGAGCATCCTTTTTTGAACCCAAATCCAAACCAAAAAAACAGACCAACCCCACACTATAACCAAAACCAACGTCATAGTGTCACAGCCCATTGCGCATCATGGTCCAGCAGTTGTTGCGGATTTACCTGCTTCTCTGGTGATGATGCTCTGACCAACTCTCCATCCAGTCTCCATCAGCCAAAGCCAAGCTACGACCTCCCCTAAGTAAAAAGTTACCGCACAAAAGGTTAAAACTTAAAAACTCACACAGAGTGTGTGCCCTGAGCAAGCTCTTTCCAACTCATAAGTCGCTACACACTCTGGCAGTTGGTTCGGTTCGGTTCGGTTGGTCGCCCTAAACCCTCTAGCCTCTGCCAGAGCACACAGAGTTGCAATATAGGGTGACACACTCTGGGGTCCCCGCCACATTCTTGTCCATAAAGTGTCGGTCCATATGACTTCAGGACTCAGGTTGGTATAGATAGGGTTTTTTTCTCTCTCTCTCTTTTTCTGAACCTATCCTTGGACTTTTGCCAAAAAGCCATTCGAGTGCAGCCCCAGATAAGAATACAAGCACCAGCTACACACTTGCTACAACATGCTTCTACCTGGGCTTGAGAGTTTAAAAAACCTCACCAGCACCACTGCCAGCTGCGTGATGCTCCTCCACTCTCGAGGACGAGAACAAGAACGAGAGTAACAATTCCAGGATTACATTGGCTGCATATTAAAGGATGTTCTAACATGGTTAAGAGTTAATAAAAAATAAGTACAAACGTATATTCCCCCTCCTTCGACTTGTTCAACCACCCCCTTCCACAAGGAGGAAAAGCGAAATTTCTGTGGTTTGCTGGGCGAGTAGTGGGGTGGTGTTTCAATCCCCAGTGTGGTTGTGTACGAGAGGATCCTTGAAGGACACTTCATCGAAATGTGTATATGACGACGACTATACACGAGTTGTATATGGATGTGCATGTATTTGTATAAGGAGTACATTTTTGAGAAGAACAAATCCCCAAGAAAGTTTATTAAATTCCTAGAAATTGTAAAACATGCTTGCTGGCTGGCTGGCAGGCACAGGCAGAGGCAGGCAATGCTGATAGCTGATGCCTTAGCTTATGCTACTATATGGCAAAAGGCTCTATAGCTTCTCCATTTCCGGTTTTTCTCAACATACAAACTTACATTCATATAAAAAGGATATATACAAACGATGACGACAACGACTATATGAGTGTTTTGAGGTTTTTTTTTTCTTCAAAAAGGACTTTTATCGCATTTTACTTCGGGGATAATCTGAATTTTCAAGGATTTTTCGTGTGCATCTTGTAAGTTTGTTTTGGGATTTTATGTTAGACAAGTGTTAAGCCGCAAGATGATGGGTTGTTTCTTCTATCTTCTTTCTTCCATTTTCTTGTTATATTGCTACGAAGTTCTATCAGCTATAGGGTTTTTTTTTTAAGGTTGAAAGTTTGGTATAGATGATGAGAAAAGTGTGTCGAGTATTACTGCAATGCGATTACTTATTGCGGATCAATATCTATGTGAGAGAGAGAGTGTATATATTAGTGCCCTATAGCTCGACTTTATGTATGTATAATAATCTTAGGTCCTTGATAGGACGAAAAAAGATTGTTTTTTGACAGTTTTCGATTATCACCCGTCTGAGTGGAGGATTTCAATGGATTTTGGAGTTTAGAATTACAGAGTAAGATTGGAGTCAAGATGAAAATTTTATTTTTATGGTAAGAGATATATTTATTTATTTTTTTAACACGGAAGCTTATGGCTTTGAAATGATCTGGGGGAAAAGAAAACCTAAGTGCCACTGCTTATTTCCTTTAAAAGGTTATAACAGAGAGTAATCTCAATCTGTTTTTTTGTTTATCAGTGGAACATCAAATATTTACACATTTTTATCGATAAAATCGATTTGAAAGGCGTTAAAATACCAGATAGACATCAGTTAAGATAACGTTGAAAAACTTAGGCTGGAGAGCTTATTTAATTACCTTGTGTGAACGAAGCACAAAAGTTCACATCATAGCTATTTTTGATCTCTGCAGAAATATGTAGCTCATATGGTAAATTTTTGAAAATCGTTAGAGCCGTTTAAAAAAAAAAATGTTTATAGGTACCTTTTCTAACATTTAAAAAAAAAAAAAAAAAACATTGGTTTGCCATTTCGAAGAAATAATTAATTAACACCTTAAAAACGAAATTTTGAAATATTTCACTAACCCATTTTCGAAAAAAAAAATTGAAATGTTTTTTTAAAAATCCAATAAAGTGTTTTTTGAAAATGTTCTAAGATTTTAATATATTACGGTTACTTAGGCGCTTTTGTATAATGAACGGAATGTGCAAAACGGTTCTATGGCAGGTACCTTTAATAACGGTTCAAAAAATATTTTTGTTATTTCAAAATTTAGGTCTTATTTGAAATATTAAATACAAAAGTTTTAATCAAAATCGTAGAGCCGTTTTTGAAAAAAAAAGTGGTTGTCTGTAAGGTCGGTTCACGGACGATAATTTTACGGTATAACGTCATATGAAAAAAAGTTGTGTGCTTTCGTTGAAAGAAATGATGATTTTTGTGTCGACTTTCGACTGTAAGATTTTTAGAAAGCTCCAAGAAATTGCTTAAAAATAAAAAAAAAACTCCTAAGAAAGTAGGTAATTTTCAAAAATTCATATTTCGAAACGCAGAAACTGAGAAAAAAATCAATAATAAACGCTTAATTTTTTTTTGTGTCAAATTAAAGGTGATATTGTCAGCCATCAAAATTCAGAGGTCTTCCGTGTGAACGTTTCTGTAGTGGCTGCCCGGTCTAATATGATTATCTATCGATTTAAAAAAAATACAACTTTTTCTTTAGAAAATAGCCATTTTTTTGTAATTTTGTTTTAACCCTATTTACTAGACTGATTCAAAAAAAATTTTTTTTTGTTCAAAACATTGTTGAAAATATTGTTGGAAATGACGAAAAAAAAAATACTGTAAAAGTTTCAGCCTTTAATGTTAACATTTAGTACCTCCGCATCGCAAATTTCTATTTCCCATACGATTTGTTTCGAAGTTATTCAACTTTAAAATATAAAAAGTAATTTTTTCTCATTTTTTTCCGAATATTTCGAATATTTGTATTCTATGTTGTGTTTTGGTTTCACAGATCCTTTAATATAACTCTCGAACCCCAAATACTATCATATTAGATTTATTTAATAAATTCGAATTATTCATTTTTTTCAACTAAAAATTATTTTAATTAATTTTTCGCGTCCGTTTTTTTTTTTTAAATTTTATAAATGCAATTTTGTAGAGGAAATAGATATCTGAAATCAAATTGCCCTCCAAAACAAGTATGCAGTTTTGATTGATATATTAAGATGCATTCTTAGAAAAAAAAAATTCAAAATCTTTGGAGCCGTTTTTTAAAAAACTAATTTTTTATAAATAATTTTTTGGAAAAAAAAGTTTTAAAATAAAATTGGTATGCCATTTTGTAAAAATCAACATCTTAAACCAAAATTTCAAAAAAATTCAATGTCCCGTTTTCGAAAATTTGATTTTTCAAAAAAAATTTTTCAAATTTTTTTCTTAAATCCAAAAATTATTTTTTTCGAAATTTTATTTTTGGTTTAGGTAGGTATATTAAAATTATATAAATGCTTCTTCACAAAAAGTTTCGTTGAAATCGAAAAAGCAGTTTCAGAGATAATAGGATTAAAAAAAAAAACGGTTCTATGGCAGGTACCGTTAATAATGATTTTCAAAAAAAAAAAATTTCATTAGAAGATATTATTTTAAAACTTACATTTGAATCTTTCAAACAAAATCGTTGGAGCCGTTTTTGAGCAATTTTAACATTACTAAATTCGACGGACGACGGACTGACGGACTTCCGGGACCCACTTTTTTGGCATTCTCTACCATCGTAATGTCATGGGAAAATGTTATCTCAACTTTTTTTTTTCTTGTACAAATGCATAACTTGATATACATTACATATAGTATCTATATCGCAAGTAAAAAAAAAAAAAAAAACAAATTAAAATATTTTTCTAAAATTTCAAAAATTTTTTTTTGAATAATGAGTTTTCAAATTATAATCAAATTCATTGAAATTGGTTACGTCTTTTACGAGAAAGATTTAAAAAAAAATCTGTTTTAAAGAGGAACCTGTAAAATCGGCTTAAAAATTAGTTTTCGTTTTATGTTTTCTGAAAATTTATAGGTCAAAATTACTTTAGAACTTAATAATGAGCAATATTTTTTTCAATATCTTCTTTTTGAGAAAGGTTCAAATAAGATTTGGGATCTATTTTCCTAAAAATGATTCAAAAATATCAAGAATAAATCGATATCCTTTTGACCCTATCAAAAATTGTTGCATAATTTTAACCCCAAAATTCTGTTACATTTTGTAAAACCTTTGTCGATTGATTTATGAGTTCTTCCCCAGAGTGCCAAGTTGTTTCATTCACTGCACTCTTTCACTCCAATAAAATATAAAATCAAAAATGTATTCTTTTTTCCCTCTTTTTAAATTGGTTATGCTTGACTTTTTCCACTTCAAGTACAATTCTTCAATTATAAAAGGAAAAAACTGAATGAATATATTTCCATAGGCTCTTTTGTTGGATATAAAAAAAAAAAAAACAACAACAACATTTCACCAAACCTGTCAGTTCAAATACACATCCATATATTACACACTCACTCACGCTCCCTCTGACTCTACCCTTTCGATTTCCCAAGCGAATAATCCTTTTTCTTTATCCATAACAAGGAACCGTGATTTGCCTGTTTCAATGTCCAATGTATGTCCTATACCAACCTACCAAACAGATCCTGAGCTATAGGTATACACGTATTCACAAGTTGAGTAGATGTGTATTAATATAGCTTCGGGATATTTGAATTTGAAAAATTTACAACTCCCTACGCTTGGTTTGTCCTGACATGTTGTCGGACAGAAACTTTCAATCAATTTGATTTACTACCTTTTGCTGGAATTCAATTTATTCCTCTGATAGTGAGCTCTGAGCTATATTGTGACGTTGGCTAGGATTATTGGAGAGTGGAGACACAGAGGTAACGCAGTCAGTGCTAGGTAATAATATTGTTCCAATTGTGTGCTCCTATAGAACTTCTATGTGACTCAGAAGATACAGACAAAATAATATTCTTTCTGCATATCTATGTCCCACATTGCCGAAGGAACGAAAGAGGTAACTTTGATGACGATGACGACTTGATTGTGAAGCTGACGCTAGAGAGTTTTGTATCCAAGACACACACCCATAATAAGCCAGTCAGCCATTCAGCACAGGCCAAGTCCCATTACTCACCTGTCACAAGCATCAATCCTGGTGATTTGTTTAGAAGGGTTTTCTATTTCTTTTTCTACCTTCGCACCCTCACACAAAAGTATACACACCAAAAACCCATCCATGATGCTGCCTTTTAGTCAAGTCTCCATTTGAGAGACCTCTCCCTTTACCTGGGGGGATCTAATTTTGAATGTTTATTCTTCGAATGTGAGTGAGAATGCCTTTCGGTGCTCGCAGAGAGAGAGCAGCATAGGTATTCTCTGTTTCAGGCAGCAGAGAAGACAAGGCAACTCTATGCCGGATATAATCTGATGGCTTCATTTATTTTCGTTACCCTTTGAGTAACGGTCTTGTTCTCTATCAATATATGCAGGTAGAATATTGAAATTGACTATGAGAAGAGAGAGTGAGAAAGAGTGCAGGAAAAGGGTTATATAGCTAAAGCTAGATTGTAACAAATGTCAAACTGAGTGGTATTAATGTGCCAGAGACGAGACGGCAATTTGCGAGGAACCTTTAACCAAAAATCCTCTGGAACTTCAAGGTGGTTTTTATATACAAAAGACCGACCAAAAAAAAAAGATATAGGCCTACCTAAAGTTAATAGAGTGCTTCCTTAAATGAAATATCGAAACACTAATCGAATGATTTATTCACAAGGCCAATGGATATTTTGGGTTTGGCTAATGGATAATTCTATTTATTTGACTTTTCATAGACTATGGTTACGTTATAGAAAAGTCAACAGAAATTAATATCTTTTGCCAATGAATTTAGAAAATTTTAAAAGGGAGAAATTGAGGATTGAGGAGGGAAAGGTTGCTTTTAAAAATGAGAAAGTATTATTAGAATTTGACTGAGTTTTTGTAACGATAAATGTTTTTATTAAAGGTTTTGAAAAATTGGACTATTAATTTTGTGTAAAGGTGGACATTTTGGACATTTCTGGTGTATTTAACATTGTTTCTGGTATATACAACTAATTTCTGCTAAATTTAACATTATTTCTGGAATTTTTAACTAATTTCTGGTATATTTAACATTATTTATGGTATATTCAACTAATTTTTGGTTAGTTTAACATTATTTCTGGTATTTTTAAACTAATTTCTGGTATATTTAAAATTATTTCTGGTATATTCAACTAATTTCTGGTTAATTTAACATTATTTCTGGTATATTCAACTAATTTCTGGTTAATTTAACATTATTTCTGGTATATTCAACTAATTTCTGGTTAATTTAACATTATTTCTGGTATATAAACTAATTTCTGGTAAATTTAAAATTATTTCTGGTATATTCAACTAATTTCTGGTTAATTTAACATTATTTTTGGTATATTCAACTAATTTTTGGTTAGTTTAACATTATTTCTGGTATATTCAACTAATTTCTGGTTAGTTTAACATTATTTTTGGTATATTAAACTAATTTCTGGTAAATTTAACATTATTTCTGGTATATTAAACTAATTTATATTAAATTTAACATTATTTCTGGTATATTCAACTAATTTCTGGTTAATTTACCATTATTTTTGGTATATTCAACTAATTTTTGGTTAGTTTAACATTATTTCTGGTATATTCAACTAATTTCTGGTTAGTTTAACATTATTTTTGGTATATTAAACTAATTTCTGGTAAATTTAACATTATTTCTGGTATATTAAACTAATTTATATTAAATTTAACATTATTTCTGGTATATTCAACTAATTTCTGGTTAATTTACCATTATTTTTGGTATATTCAACTAATTTTTGGTTAGTTTAACATTATTTCTGGTATATTCAACTAATTTCTGGTTAGTTTAACATTATTTTTGGTATATTAAACTAATTTCTGGTAAATTTAACATTATTTCTGGTATATTAAACTAATTTATATTAAATTTAAAATTATTTCTGGTATATTCAACTAATTTCTGGTTAATTTAACATTATTTTTGGTATATTCAACTAATTTTTGGTTAGTTTAACATTATTTCTGGTATATTCAACTAATTTCTGGTTAGTTTAACATTATTTTTGGTATATTAAACTAATTTCTGGTAAATTTAACATTATTTCTGGTATATTAAACTAATTTATATTAAATTTAACATTATTTCTGGTATATTCAACTAATTTCTGGTTAATTTACCATTATTTTTGGTATATTCAACTAACTTCTGGTAAATTTAACCTTATTTCTGGTATATTCAAATAATTTCTGGTTAATTTAACATTATTTCTCGTATATAAACTAATTTCTGGTATATTTAAAATTATTTCTGGTATATTCAACTAATTTCTGGTTAATTTAACATTATTTCTGGTATATTCAACTAATTTCTGGTTAATTTAACATTATTTCTGGTATATTCAACTAATTTCTGGTTAATTTAACATTATTTTTGGTATATTCAACTAACTTCTGGTAAATTTAACATTATTTCTGGTATATTCAACTAATTTCTGGTTAATTTAACATTATTTTTGGTATATTAAACTAATTTCTGGTAAATTTAACATTATTTCTGGTATATTCAACTAATTTCTGGTTAATTTAACATTATTTCTGGTATATAAACTAATTTCTGGTAAATTTAACATTATTTCTGGTATATTCAACTAATTTCTGGTTAATTTAACATTATTTTTGGTATATTTAACTATATTGTGATTGAATATACCAGAAGTAATGTTATCCTTCGCGTTATAGTTTCTCCGTGCATTAATTAAAATAAACCCACGAAAAAAAAAAATAACACTCAACTTAAGGATCAATTAAATTGTATTTTAAATAAGGAAATATTCCTCCTTGCATAAAATTATCCATCCTAATAATAAAAATCGATAAATTAAAAGAAAAAAATATTTCCTTCCACTTGAATTACTCAATTCAATATTTATTTTTATTTTCTTTTTGTCAAAATATTTTCAATTCATTTCCCAAACAAGAATATACAACAAAACAAAAAATATACACACTTAATTTGGAAATAATCTTTTTATGTGGTGTTTCCTCTCTCTTTTTTTCTCTCTCTGTCTAATTTGATTTTTTTTTTTGTATTATTTGTCGAAAACTCTTAAACTTTTCAAAATTAATTTAAAATGTTCTCCTCTTGTTTGATATACTTCTTGTACTTCACCCAAACGATTATACAAACGAACACAAAAAAAAAAATAAAAATAAATTGATATCGATTTCGATTCCAAAATCGGACATCAGGATAAACCAGAAAAAAAAAAAACAACAAATAGGAAACGAAAAAAAAAACAAGACAAACAAACAAAACTAAACGAATGAAAACACAAACAAAACACAAAAAAAAAAAAATATAAATACAAAAAAAGGCCAAGGACGTAGGAAGAATTTTTTTTTAGAAACCAAAAAAAAGGAAACAGAAATAGAAAGAAAAAAAAATAGGAACCTCCTTACAGCAATTGCCCATTTAGCCAAGTTAGGACAAAATCCTACCTTAAACGAGATGAATTCATATAAATCTTGTTTAATCCGATAAAGTCTACCCGCACCCTTTTTGTTTTTTTCGTCAGGGCTGGATTCTTTATGAGTTAGATAAAAATTAATATTTATGTGTCTAGGAGTTTAATGGTCAATTTTTAGTAAATCCTTGATCTTGAGAGTTAAGAGAGTGGAATTAGGGAAAAGTATGCCCTCAAGTGCTTAGACAGATTTCTTTCTTCAACCAGTAGGTAAATAAAACTCATTTAACCACTTAACCAATGAGTCGTTCAGTTGAAATAAATATGACGGATAATTAAGAAGTAATAATTACATATCAAAGTACCTATAGTATGAAAATATAAAATCTTTGACAATCGTGATTTTTTATCAATTCTTAGGTATCTTCCCCAAAGCCATTTTTGGCAATCATATTAAATCACACGAAAATCTCTCTTATTTTTTTAAATATCAAAGTACTCAAGTTAAACTGTCGAAAAAGTGTCCAAATTTTTATTAAAGTATCAGGAATTGATAAGGTGATGGAACCTATATAAATAATAATGAACGACTGGATAGCACCAACTTCCTTTTTAATTTCAAATTGCTCAACTTTTCAATGGAAGAAACCCAAATTTTTTTAACGAATTTAAAATACATTTTAAGAAAAAAATCCATGGAACCCTTTAAAATGTTTGTTTTAAATAATTTTTGAAAAAAAAAAATTGATAAGATAATTGCTATCTATTATTTTATCAACACTTAACACCACAATTTACAAAATCTTGAACAGTTAAAAAAATGATAAACATAAGAGAAAAAAAATATTGAAAATAAATTTATACCCGTGGGAATTCAGAAGATTTTTCCATTCGTGACAATCCACATTTTCAACATACAAAGGAGACGAAGACGGGACATAATAAAGGACTACTAAACGGTTGCACAATTAATAATATTTTTTTAACAACGAAAAAAAGCTCAAGTTTCATTGCTTTCTAGGTTGTAATTGTAACAGGTTGTAATAAATACGCATTTTATACAATCCGCCCTAAAGTTTTTCTTCAAAACTGTAAAATTATAATTTATTTATAGGTAGAGCATCCATGCGAACACTAGACAGTTGCAAAACGATGAGATGGATGGACATTAGGGTGTGTAACTTTTGTATGGCGGAATAAAAGTACTCTAATTTTGCAATGTTATAGTGGTCAAAAGTTTTATTATTAAAAATCCAAATTTCTTCGATTTCTTCCTATATTTTGAGCCAGCCGAAGGAAGATATTAATAAAAATGAAAATTGTGAAACGCAGAATTTAATTTCAATAAGCAATGCAACTTTTAAAAGCTATTACATTTTGTTCAGGATTAATCAGCATTCAACAATATCATTAATTAAATTTGTTTAAATCATTCATTTCATTAAAATCATTCAAATCATTTTAAACCATTCATATACTTAAATTCATACAAAAAAAAAAATATCATTTATACATTTTGCCAAACATTCAAATCTTACACTATGTTATTTCTACAGATTTAAAACTGTCCAGTTATTTTTTTTTTGCTTACTTAAATCTAACTCATGAACACACATCATATCAGCTACACAGTTAATTCATTTTCACTCAAGTTAATCTTGCATTCTCTTTTGTTGTCATATTCTTTCATGCATTGTAAATTAAATTTCTTGCAAGCATCGTTCTCTTCTATTCAGATTGGTAAACTTTGTATCAAAATCAACATTTATTTTTTTTATACGTTATTTCTTATAACAAATACAAACAAATATACAGTCCATTTAATCTTATTCCTAAACACATTTGAAAATTCCATAGTTCAGCACTTTGATACACCCTAATGGGCAAGGTCATTAATGCATTTAACTGTTTAACCCCTTCAAAGCCTAGTGATTAAAAATAAAAAATTCACTGAAATACGGTATCAAAAATAATTCCCACAAGATGAAACATTTTTTTAAGAAAATCAACGTATCTAAATGACGAAGCGTCAAAAGCATTTAAGTAAGGTTTCTCCCTAGAATAAGAGGAATAAATATAATCTTTCTTCTTTGAACGTTTTTATTGAAAGTTCGAAAATTAAAAGTTCAAAAATTCGACTCAGAGGGAAATGACTGTTTTCTTGTTTTTTTTTTTTTAACAGTTAATATTTTGAAAAATTATATTAAATTTTTTCGAAATTCATTTTTTTGTCTTCATTATTATTTTTTTCAAAAATTGCATATAAAAATCTATTTTGAAAAATGTTATGCTTAAAAATGTATGTTTTCAAAAACGGCTAAAACGATTTTCAATTTTTTTTTCTCTTATACACAAAATCAGGGGACATGCTTTGTTTTGTGGTCAAATGGTTTAAAAACGGTCACATCATCACTTATGAAATTTCTTTAAAAATCAAATTCTAAGTATTTATTTTAATTATTTCTATTTTTTTTTTCAAACTGAGATGATACTGAAAGTTAAGATTGTATCTGTATAATGTAAAGGAAATGTTAAAATTTCTAGCTTTTAATTTTAAAAATATTATTACATACATAAAGTCGAATTAGTCAACCTTCCTAAATGGGAAAAGATTGAAATGCATTTTTCAGTCATTTTAATCTTGAGTTCTATTAATCGAAAATGTGATGAGTTATTTGACCAAGTGATTACTTAATCACAACAAAAACATTACTGTTAAAAAAAGAGCCAAGTTATCCTATGTTGAAATTATGCTGGCACAAAAAGTACTGAGATGTAAAAGTGTACCAAGTTCTAAAGTTTGGGTTTAAATTCGTATCAATAAAATTTTGATTGTTCTCTTGACAATTTTTCTTAACCATCGATTTTTAAAGTTATTTCAAAAATTGCCAAGTAAACAATCAAAATTTTATTGATACGAATTTGAACCCAAACTTTAGAACTTGGTACACTTTTACATCTCAGTACTTTTTGTGCCAGCATAATTTCAACATAGGATAACTTGGCTCTTTTTTTAACAGTAATGTTTTTGTTGTGATTTCACTACTTTTTGCAAGGTATGGCTGTAGAATATAAAATCTCTTTATTTGATGAAAATTCAGTGAAAATGGGCGGTTGCCACGCTCCCTGCCTGAAATTCTCAAACTTTAAATTTTTTCCTTTGTGTTAACTACCAGCACCACCATTCTACCAAATTTCAAGATTCTACGACAATCAGAAGTACTCTATAATAATTTATGAAAATTCAGCGGAAATGGGCGGTTGCCACGCCCCCTGGCTGAAATTCTCAAATTTTAAATTTTTTCCTTTGTGTTAACTACCAGCACCACCATTCTACCAAATTTCAAGATTCTACGACAATCAGAAGTACTCTATAATAATTTATGAAAATTCAGCGGAAATGGGCGGTTGCCACGCCCCCTGGCTGAAATTCTCAAGTTTTAAATTTTTTCCTTTGTATAAATTACCAGCTTTACTATTCTACCAAATTTCAAGATTCTACGATAATCAGAAGTACTCTATAATAATTTATGAAAATTCAGGGGAAATGGGCGGTTGCCACGCCCCCTGGCTGAAATTGTCAAGTTTTAAATTTTTTCCTTTGTATAAACTACCAGCTTTACTATTCTACCAAATTTCAAGATTCTACGACAATCAGAAGTACTCTATAATAATTTATGAAAATTCAGCGGAAATGGGCGGTTGCCACGCCCCCTGGCTGAAATTCTCAAATTTTAAATTTTTTCCTTTGTGTTAACTACCAGCACCACCATTCTACCAAATTTCAAGATTCTACGACAATCAGAAGTACTCTATAATAATTTATGAAAATTCAGCGGAAATGGGCGGTTTCCACGCCCCCTGGCTGAAATTCTCAAGTTTTAAATTTTTTCCTTTGTATAAACTACCAGCTTTACTATTCTACCAAATTTCAAGATTCTACGATAATCAGAAGTGCTCTATAATATATGATGAAAATTCAGCGGAAATGGGCGGATGCCACGCCCCCTGAATTGAAAATCTCAAATTTTCGATTTTTTCCTTTGTATACACCACAAGTCCTATCACCATGTAAAATTTCAAGTTTCTACGATATCGGGAAGTTCTCCATAATTTTGATGATCTGTCAGTGAGTCAGTGAGTCAGTGAGTCAGTTACGGTTTTTGCGATTTTTGAAGCCCTATATCTCAGAAACTACTCATCGTAGGAGGCTGAAATTTTGTGAGGTGTTTGTTTTTGACGAGCTCAACAAATGCAGTGAGTTTGAAATTTCTAGCATCTTTGGTGTGGAAGTTAGAGGGGGGTCGAAAATGGCCTGAGTTGTTTCCTGTAAATAAGGGTGTAGTGCCAAAGTTGCTAGAGAACTTGGCTGGGCACTACCGTGCCCCTTGATAAAGATGTTTGAGATAATTCCAATTTGTTCTCATCGGCCAAAACAGCCGACGAGAAAAAATTGGTATTAACACCTTCTTCAAAGCCTACCGATTAAAAATTAAAAAATTCAGTGAAATAGGCTATCGAAAAAAATTCTCACATTTTTATTAGGATCAAAATCAACTAAATAATAGAACATAGGTAATAGAAAAGTTATTTTTTACCGACTCCAAAAAAGGAGGAGGTATTTAATTCGTCTGTATTTATTTTTTTTTTTTATTTTTTTATGTTTGTTACCTCATAACTTTGGACTTAGTGAACCAATTTTTGATAATTTTTTAATTGTATTGGAAAGCTGGTGCCTGCAGTGTGGTCCTACTTCAATTTCATTCAGTTTTGGCTATAGAAACTATCAGAAAAACCAAAAAGCAGAGTTTTGATCCATGGAAGTCGGTTTTGTGTTTTTGATAAAAATTATTATTTTTTCAAAAATAGCAAATGATGTTCAATTTTTGAAATAAAAGAATCACATTTTGAACCGTTCTTAATGGAACCTGAACCATTTTTTTTTTCTAATTTTTGTATTGATCGTAAATGAGGAAGCTTACATTTTTTTCAAATTTAGTTTTTATGTCTTTTTCCAAAAAAACGCATACCAAAATTTGTTTTCAACAATGTTATGTTTAAGAATGTATGTTTTAAAAAATGGCTTAAGCGGTTTTTAATTTTTTTCTAAATATTTTTTTACCATTATTATATTATTCTACATCACTTATGAAATTTCTTAAAAAATAAAATTCTAATTATTTGATTTAATTATGTATGTATTTTTGTTTTTTTTTTTTTTTAACTGAGATGATAATGAAAGTTATGTATTAGGCCAGTCACTATGTCGGAAAAAAACGGCTTAGAAATGCAAAATGACCGAGAAAGCTAAATTTGGATATAAATAAAAAAATAAAAATACGAAATTTGATTTTAATTTTTTTTTTGTAAATTCATATCTTGAAAACGGTTTATGATACGCAAAAAATATGAATACATGAATTGTAGAACATGGTAAAAGCTACAAAAAAGCTCCTTGTAAAATGTTTGTATCTCAAAGGATATCCGAGTTATTGTCAAAAAAGTTATTGCGGAAAAAGCTCATAGGAAATCTTGGTCGAAAACTTCAAGTTAAACTTTTTTAAGCATCCCCTACAACATATCCAAAATTTATCTTTCTCGGTAATTTTGCATTTCCAAATATATAAAATGAATGGACTATATCTGTACAATGTAAAGGAAATGTTAAGCGAATGTTAAACCTATGTACGTTTTTTTTTTGTGTTTTGTATTATTCAGAAAAAATTTCTGGCTTTTTCAACAAAAGAAAAAATTACGATGCATTTCATTGAGTATAAAATTATTATAAATTTTAAAAATATTATTACATAAAAAATATTATCATCTAATTAAGAAAAAATTGAAATGGATTTTTCAGCCAATATAATATTGAGTTCTTTTAATCGAAAATATAATACTGAGAATTACAAGCTTGGATAAAAATGACAGATTTTATTTCTATATTTATAATGTTTAAGTGAGTAAATGAAAAAAAAAAAAAAATCAAGCATTTGCCTTTCAGAAGGTGAATTTGATTTGCAAATGCCTGAACCCAATGTTAAAATCTATATCTCATCAAGACTCTTTCACTGATTTTATAAATCCACAAAATATGTCCTGTCATCTTTTTTCTGAACCGCATAGCCACTTGTAATTTTCCTGTGCAATAACCCCAAAGCTAGGTTACCTTGAGAAGTTCGGTTAACAGTTCGTAATACTTCATGAACTAAATTTCGTCATAATTTATGAGACAACATCCTTTACATTAAGTAATATCATTTTTCAGCAAAAAATGTTGGTCTTATTTTATTAAAAGATGTCAAGTAGTGTCATTAAGATCGGTTTTTCTTATCCTGACACAAATTTTTTATTTGAATGAATTAAAGTGCAATTAAAACTAAGACTTGTACAAGTATCTCCTGAAGTTTTGATATAATTTTTCCATGTATGTTCCCTCAAAGTTTTATGTGGTTTCAATTACTAATTCGAAACTAAATCAGGATAACAAAATTAAAGATAGTCCATCCCTGTATTGATTTTGTCAATGTTTCAGGTTTGTTAGCTTTAGAGAGTCCGAAAAAACGGGAAATCAGTAACCAAATCACGTCCGCGGGGCCAAATCACTGATAAAGTTTTTTTTTCCATCCCTTCCACGTCTATCCATACTACACACACACAGAGCTCAATTGGCTGGGAGGATATGGTAGTTAAGTTATAAGATGGAGTAAGTCACTTACAGAATCGAAAAAAAAAAAACCGAAAAAACTCCTTGCTCGTCACTGGCACACACACACACACACCCACGCAATGTTTCATAATCGAAATCAATTCCGGGTTGCTTCTTATTTTTCTCAGGTCTGACCAAACTATGGCAACCATTGGGGGAGACAAAGAGAATCGCTGGAAAACATCTGATGGGCATACACACCAGCTTGCGGTTGATTTATGGCATGGGAGCGATCCATTGACCTTGACTTTCATTTTGTCCATCGAAAGTCCAAAGGATACGAGTATAAGGATTTGAGAAAAGGAACGAAAAAAAAACATATGGGGAAGTGATTGAACGGCGGCGCGCGGTGTGATCTTTTATTCAGATTAAATTGGACATAAATAGGCTTAGTCCCGGCTTCTATAATATATCTCTGTCTCTTCTCTCGTCTCATTGTCAGAGCTAGAATTTGTCCGGAAAGTTTCAATTTGTTTTGAATATGATTGAAGAGTGGGAGGAATTCCATGATGCGACCAACACGACGACGACGACGGAAGAGAAACATGGCAACCAACCAACCACCCGGTTCGCAACGAAATCCTTGTCCCATCAGGATGAGATGAGGTCGATCTTTCTGTATTGTAATTTGTTGTTCAATATGTTAAATGCTGATGTTATAAGATTGATGAAGCGTATCCATGACGAGCCATGAGAGAGAGATGGATTTAGGGTTCCGGTTACGGGTGAAGCGTATAATTGGTTCGGGGAGTAGATGGGGGGAGTGGAAGATGAGGGTGGCTAATATCTACACATATAAATATATTCAGAAATGGTTGATTAGAAACACTGGAGGATGTTTGATGATGATAATGATTCCATCATGAAACCCGAACTAAGGCATATATAATCGTTCGGTATATTTGTGGAATTGAATGAATCAGCATCTCTTCGGTGAGTCTATATTATATCTCGGGATAAACATCAACATCCAACATCAGCAAATGGAAATTAAAATAGAAAAGCATACAGCTATATCGTGGTTGATTATATGAATATGTGTGGGTTAGGTTAGATGATAAGATATCCATCTCTCCTATATTCCATCTCATTAGCCTAGTTTTATTATAAGAAGAAGGCTTGGCATTCCAGGAGATTTGTGGTGCTTTAATCAGTTTCCAAAGAACAAAAAAAAAAAAAAATAATGAAAATCATTCAACGAAAATTGATTCTGCAGGATTTATCTATCAGCAATCAATGTGAAAAATTTGTTTGCTGAAGAGAATTAATGGGAAATGCAGTTTTTTTTTCTGGTTAAATCATTAAGTATCATTTTTTTTTCTTATTGAAGTTCAAGTTGCTTTGAAATTATGTATTTTGATTAAACAAAAAGGACGAATAGTGGATTCCTTGGACAAACAGAAAAATTATATCAAAACTAGTAAAAAATATGATATACGTATAAAAATATTGCAACATAGAATCAAGAAATTTCGTAACGAAAAAACCCAAAACCACATCTCAGTTTTAATTTTGACATGTTTGTCTTTAAAAAATTGTAACTTTTTTCGTAGGTGTAGTACAGATTAATTTGAGGTATATTTTTAAAGATGAAATGATGAGCTTTCCAATGATATTTAATTCATTATAAGGTGTCATATAAAAAATGGACCAAATCGAGATGAAAGAAAAAAAAGGTTTGTTTATTTTTTATTTATTTATTTTTATTTTTTTTTTTTATGAAAATTGATTGCATTAAAAAAAACCAATCTTTTTTTCTAGATGTCGTACAAACATAGGTGAATTTTGAAAGCTTAAATAATAAGCTTTCAGATGATATAAAATTTATTATAGGTTGTCATGTAAAAATATTGACAATATGATTTGTAAGAAAAAAAAATTATTTTTTTTTGGTTTTTTTCATGAAAAATGTGTGATTTCAAGAAATCATTTTTAATACCTTTCACAAAACACATGGGTTTTAGTTATGACTTATTGAAGGTATAATTTTTTTTTTCTTGATTACAAAAACATTCATGATAGATTTTTTTTAACAGCGCCCAAACAACCGACAAACAAGCCCGAAAACCCGTATTTCTATGCGTTTTTAGGGATTGGGGTAGCCACCTAATAATAATTGGATTCGGTTGGCCTGGACTAACTGATTGCAAAAATACTCATGACCGACGACGTTTAACATTCGCCCAAACATCCAGTATATGAATCCAAAGTCTGTCTCCGTAATGTCTCAATCCCAAATTAGTTTAGCTCTGTGAGGATACGGGATAGGGGCTAGATTCTAGATTTGTACATAGCAGAATATGGCATAGGTACATTCATATTGTTTTTACTTCAAAAGATAAAATACAGTTTGAGAACAGAGGCTTTTTTTTCAATGGGTAGCCCAACTAACATTTCAGCTTTGTTAAAGGTATTACAGAAGCTATATTTCAGCTTCTTTTTAACTTTAGTAAGGTTGTTGGGCATGGAAAAAGGAAAACGTTATACAAGTTTGACCCTTTATAAGAATGTATACTTATAAGGTCTCAAGAAGCTTAAACGAAGCTTTACCGAAGCTCTACCGAAGCTTTGAAATTTGACAGATAGCTTTGGAAAAGCTTTTTTGGTATGTCTATTAATAATAATTTTAAAAGTATATAATTTGTTTACCACACCCAGGAATCGAACTTCGTATCTGCTTGGTGATAGGCCGCTACTCTACCCACTCGGCCATTCTAGTATATTCATTAATGAAATCAAAAAACTTAATCAGTTCAAAAAGCTGATGTCAAAACAAAAAAAAATGTCTGACACTAAATTATTCAATGTCAAAACCAAAAAGTGTCCCAGCTAGATTATTCAATATCATAACTAAAATTCAAATACAAAACTTGGTAATTTCCTTAAAGCTTCTATAAATTCACTAACCAAGCTTATCCGAAAAACAAGCTTTCTTCGGTTAAGTTTCTTCAACAGTATTTAAACAACTTATTTGAAGTTGTTAAACAAGTTCGAACTTCTATAAGCAATTAAATTCTGAAGCAAGCTCAATACAAGCTGTATAAAAAGTAGTACCTGCGAGACTTCTATTTACAGAAGCTGTTGTATTAGTTGGGAGGTTCAGAAAAGTTAGAGATTAAATATTTAGTCAAGTCATGATTTAGAACTTGTCTCTTGTTTGTTTGGGCGCGGTTAAAATTTCTGTCACGGGTATTTTTGGTAATCATGGCGTCAATCCGTCAATCCTTGACTAAACCCCTAGTCCTAGAAAAATGGTTTATACCTTTTTGAAAAGGGTGTTTAATATAGAATAGAACCTCATCAACATTTTTTACATGTAGTCTATATCTAAGAAAATGGACTACCCAAGTAACAATTTTACTTGCATAAGGTCCATTTTGTTCGAATCGACAAGCTATAGTTTGTATACGTTTAGTTTAAGGCTTACTTACGCAAGTCATCCATTTTGGAAAGAAAGGAGATCTCCTTAAGGCTATCTAGAAGTGTCAAGAAGAAGCCTTGTAAATATCAGTTAAAGAAGACCTTTGTATTTTCAAGTGACAGAAGACCTGTTCCAAGAGGTTCTTGTAAGTATGCAATGTTTTCACCTGTAAGTATGCAAAGTTTTTATCCTGCAGATATGCAATGTTTGTAATGCATTTGAAAAAAACATTGCATTTCAATGTGAGGTTTCAATTAGCTCTCAATTTTTCACTCATCTTTAATATTCGAGCATGGTCTACTGGTAAGGGACTGGCTTGGTATGCAGAGGTATGTGGGATCGATTCCTGGCCGGGGGGGGATGTGATGGAAATAAAAAAATATTCTCATCATTTCAGAACAACAGAAAAAGCAGTGGAATTTCCAAAAAAAGGAAAAGAAACAAAATAGGAAAAAATTAAAATAAATAAAATAAAATGTAGAAAATGCAAAACAGAAAAAATCAAAATAAAATAAAAAAAAATTAAATAAAATTCAATTAATTCTTTTTTTTTATACATAAATTCAACATTTTCTAAAACACCTACAACAACTTCTATAAGGCCTTATTACATCCTACACAAGTAATCCGGTTTGTGCATTAGATAAACCCTCTGCAGGAAGACTTCCATTTTAAGCTGTTTGTCACAAGCTATTAGCTTGTGGATTACCTGTGAAGGAAAGTCCTATGCAATTTCGGTAAAATGCGCCAAAATGATTTGCATAAGACTGTCCTTCTTGTTATGAATGCCAAAAAATGGCTTGCATTGACCCTTATGAAAGTTAAATTGTTACTTAGGCAATAAGTCAACAAATACTTATTTCAAATGAGAAAAAAACTTTAAACCCTCTTGGGGCGCCATCTAGCGTCAAAATAAAAATCTGAAAAAATTAGGGGATTTTTTTTTTATTACCTACAGTTTTTCCACTTAGGAACTTGATTCCCGAAAAAAACCTAAATAACGAACGCCATAATATATATTTTATATACTCCTTTATTTTCAAAGTTTACTTAATTAAATATTTATTTGTTTTTAACATAAGAACTATATACTTTCGTTTTTTTTTTTGCGATTAATCTCATTGATTTTTCATTAAAAAACTTTCCAACCATAAAAAAAGCAAAAGTTTAAAGTATCCACTTAATCCAGATTCGTCCTTATAAAATTAAATACTAACACCAAAAAAAAAAAAAAAAACTAGAATCGAAAACAAATAATTTAACACCTGAAATCCTTTCAAACAAAATCCTATTCATCGTCTGTCTGATTGTTTATTTTCTGTTTAACATTTGATAAGAGTATAAGTTGTAGGTAATACGCCCCAGCTTAGTCCTTGTCTATGCATGACCCGAGTTTAAATGACAAAAAAAAAAAAACACAAAATCCTTTCGCTTTCACCCTTTTATTAAATATATATATTTTTTTTTATATTTATTTTTGGTCTGTATGCTTTACTTTATGTTTTAACAAATTTGCATATTGGTACTTTGGGATTTAAATTGCATGCATATATGCGATAGGGATTTGTAACTAACCCGATATCGTGTATTTTATATATGAGAAGGGGCTTGACAGAAAAAAATAACAAAAAAAAAAAAAATGAAAATTTAAAAACAGAATAAAAAAATATCCTTTAAAAAAAAAAGTCAAGTGAATTGGAATTTTATTTTAGTGTGGTCCCACATCACAAAAAAAAAAAAAAAAAAAAACCATAGCATACACAAAGGGACAATTCCTCTCTACTAGACACACTATAACATAGTTGAAAGGCGCGGCAAGTCCTCTCAATATGTCCTGAGTGAATGCTACACCAAAGCGCTTTTTCATGTTTGGGTTTAATTTAAAGCTTTTCAGTTTTTTTTTTTGATGTTGTGTGTGTTTGGCTTGTTGTCACACAAGTGGGTGTCCCAAATGGATTTTTCCCAATGACATTCACGTTGAAAAACACCAATTTGCATTCCAAAAAAAAAAAAAAAAAAAAAAAACAAACAAAATATCGAACTGAATGGTAAGGGAATTTCAGAAAAAAAAAAAATAAGAGAAATCAACAGAGATGATGATA
Source organism: Episyrphus balteatus (assembly GCF_945859705.1). Taxonomy (NCBI): domain Eukaryota; kingdom Metazoa; phylum Arthropoda; class Insecta; order Diptera; family Syrphidae; genus Episyrphus; species Episyrphus balteatus. Next base: position 150,613,038 of record NC_079134.1, on the reverse strand, counting down.
AGTTAACAAAGTGCGCGTAATTAAATTACAAACCAATGAGTTATCAGCTCGCTTAATTAATAAAGGAGAGCATAATTATTGTAACTTATTATCCACAAATCGACACAAAAACTCCTTTTTAAAGGGATATTTGTGGGGGTAAAAGTCAATAAATCAAGAAAACCCCATCAAAATGTAAACAGTTACATTAAATGACACTATCGAGGCCATCAATTACATCGTCCATTAGATTGTTAACGAATCGTCCTGGTGTGCCCCTTTTGGCTTCACAATCCCCGCACAATTCCACGCTTATTATACAACTCGATATATGGGTGGGGTGAAAATTGTCACTTCATCAATGTCACCAGAGGAATGTGCGAAAAGCAACCCTTAACAGGCCCCAAACTATCTCCACAATTTGAAAACAAAATAGTGGGTACAAGAGAGTACTTAATCAAGCCTAAGTTTCCACAACCTTTTTCCTCAAGACTTTCTCGCAAATTTTCCTTTAGACAGGATGAAATAAGAAACTTTCGTCTCCCCTAAGGGGTTTTTTTTTTTTTTTTTGCCTCTGTCGGGTAATATGGTGCGGTATGGTTGTTAAAATTATGGTGAGACGGGTTTCGGAAGGGAATTCAAACATTTTATTGCGGAATACGTTTCGTTCGTAAATTAGAGCCACTTGTCACACCTTTTTGGATCTCTCTCTCTCTCGGTTCGGGCTATGGCTTTTGTTTGGTTTTGTCCCTGTTGGGCAAAAGATGGAGTATTTGTGATTTTTTTTTTTATTTTGTGTCGTTTTGTTTTCCTCCTACTTGAAAGTTTGATCCTTCCACCATACAAGGACCCACTTCATTAAAGGCCACACAGAGCTAGCCAAAGTTTGGCCAAATGTCCGAGGTGTGAGAGAATATTTGATTTATCATCTAAAATGAAGGAATTTTTAGTGGAATTTTTGCGACAGAGAAGAGAGAATGTGAAAATGTAGGGCAAGCCAAAAGGAATGGGATTGAATTAAAAGTTTTTTAAGGTGGTTTTTGGGTGGGTTTTTGAAAAGTTGTCGCCAGACTTTTGGGATAAAAGTGTACCTAAATATGTTGGAATTCGACAACATTCATTAAAGGTAGTTTTTTTGAAAATTTGATTTAAATGAAGTGTATACTCTGGCACAGAGTAAAAAGTTAGAATGTGTTTTTTTTTTTTTTTTGGAAACCAATTAAGATTGATTTGAAAATATTTTAGCTTTTTTAAAAGTCACATCAAGATTAAATAAATTGAATTTTTTTAGGTGCAGAGTTAAAAATATACTCTTTTCGAAGAATATGAGAAGAAGTAGGAAATTTCTTGAAATAGATTTTTTTGTGTTTCATTGATATGTTGGATTATAATGAATTTTAAGTGGAATTAATCTAACAATACTACATGAGCAAAAAATTGTTGTCATCAGAATTACAAAAGAAATGAAATTGAATATGGTTAACAATATTTCAACTATAAATCCAACCACTTCCATATTCTGTGAAATTTTGAATTTTTCTGAAATTGAATTGTAAAAAAGATGGATTCAATTTTTTTTCGTAGAAAAATATTTTACAAATCAAAGTAATATAAAACAGGATGATATTTTAAAAATAACGGTTTAAAAGGTTTATTCTTTTCCCTAGAGGATTTAAAAGGCAATATTTGTATTAATATTTTGAGTGTTTCATTGAAAAAAAAAGTTATAAACACCTTTGAAATTTGCTAATTAAAATGGCGTACTAATTCGAAGAAAATCCTGTGGAATTTAAAGTTAATCAATTAATGTAAACGATTTTCCAAGAATTTTAGCTGATCCATATTTCATTTCTGATTTCTTAAATTGTTTTATAATCCAGTCAAATAAGGGTTTAACCTCGGAATGAATGTTAGTAGAAATTTTTTTTGCTCAATATCTTCCTTTTGCCATTCTATAATATATCTCAAAAGTCTAGAAAAATCTCATGTCCGCTTGTCGCGATTTCAAGGTCAAATCGCGAAATGGAGATTTTCAAAATTAGCAAAAATAGGCTATGGTATTATATACACATATGATACATGATTTCAAGGTATTTTTTAATACTGATTCCAAAAAATCTAAAATCAAGACAATCTGACGTCTCTGGAAAAAGTTATACCTGTTTTTCATCTGTCAACTCATATTATTATAACAGTTGCAAACTTACTGCCGAAAAACCCTTAAAAGTTATGGTAGATGAACTAAATTTTGCATAAAGATTTTAGAATCCATCATTATTAAAAATCAAAACAATGCATTACAAAAATATATATACCTACGAAATAATGGTATTTTTTGATGGAGGGGCAGATTTTAGAATATGCACTAAAGAAGATTCTTGTTCATCTTAGGAATAAGTGCAAATAGGCTAATTTTTTCATTTTAATCTTTGTTTGGATATTCTTTAATTACCCTCAAAAATCTAAAAAAATCTCATGTCCGCAAGTCCTAATTTTCTTGGTTTGAAGATAAGGTGCAGATTTTAAAAAATTGAAAAACTACACTTCAGATATTTGTGTCAGATCAACATGAATAAGGTGCATTACTTTTCATGGATGGTCAGGTTGACTTGTTTGTGAGTTTTGTTGGATTAAGTGTTACAAAATACCTTTAAATCATGTCGCTTATGTTGGTATACATATAAAAATTTAAACTTTTCTTATTAATTTTTTAAAATCTGCACCTTATTTTCAAACCAAGAAAATTAGGACTTGCGGACATGAGATTTTTTTAGATTTTTGAGGGTAGTTAAAGAACATCCAAACAAAGATTAAAATGAAAAAATTAGCCTATTAGCACTTATTCCTAAGATGAACAAGAATCTTCTTTAGTGCATATCCTAAAATTTGCCCCTCCATCAAAAAATACCATTATTTCGTAGGTATACATATTTTTTGTAATGGATTGTTTTGATTTTTAATAATGATGGATTCTAAAATCTTCATGCAAAATTTGGTTCATCTACCATAACTTTTAAGGGTTTTTCGGCAGTAAGTTTGCAACTGTTATAATAATATGAGTTGGCAGATGAAAAACAGGTATAACTTTTTCCAGAGACGTCAGATTGTCTTGATTTTAGATTTTTTGGAATCAGCATTAAAAAATATTTTGAAATCATGTATCATATGTGTATATAATACCATAGCCTATTTTTGCTAATTTTGAAAATCTGCATTTCGCGATTTGACCTTGAAATCGCGACAAGCGGACATGAGATTTTTCTAGACTTTTGAGATATGTTATAGAATGGCAAAAGGAAGATATTGAGCAAAAAAAATTTCTACTAACATTCATTCCGAGATTTACCCCTTTTTTCTCCTTATTTGACTGTATTATTAATTTAAATAGACTACAAAAGTAAAGAGAACAATATTATTGCGATGGTTCCTTTTATTAATGAGAGTGAGACATGAGCTGAAAAGCCTTTCAGCAAAATTTGGAAGTAGTATTGAAAGAGGAGCTTATTCTGAGAATAAAGTAAGCAAAAATCAAAAAAAGTAAACAAAAATAAAAAAAAAAACATTTAATACCTAATTAATAATGATCGAACGTAATAATCTTAGAATTGATATTTCTTAATAGTCGGAGAGGCTACCGTCGAGTTACTTAGCTCATAAGGTTAGAGGTTAAAATTGGTGTCAAATGAAAGATAAGTTGATACTGAAAATAAAAAATAGGGTTGCCACTTCTAAAATGGGAACTTCCATGTGGCAACCCTATTTGAAAGGAAAAATTGTCACATAACTAATACATTCATATCTTTGTTGTTTGGCCAGATAAAAAAAAAAATTGAAAAGCCAACCGAAAGCCAAAATAGTAAAAAAAAAAAAATAATAAAATAATATAAAGAACGTAACCCTACAAATGTGGCAACCCCATCCAAATGAAAACAACACTGACAAAAATCTTCTTTGAACAAAACAGTATAACTTTTTATGCACTATAAAGCTAAACTATACGCCATATTTTAGATAATACTCCCTTCTATCTAAAAAATGTCGGGTGCCACCTCGCAAATGCAGACAAGTACTCGGCAACCTTATCCAAATGCCAAAAAAACAAGTGATTTTTGCGTTTTTTTAGCATTAGGAAAGGGTTCCGAGTACTTGTCTGCATTTGCGAGATGGCACCCGACATTTTTTAGATAAAAGAGAGTCTAAACTAAACATAATGTATTTTACAGCCTTTAACTCTATCCAAAATTATACACTTTGGCCAAAAAACAAATGGTTTTTGCGTTTTTTTAGCATTTTAGTAGGGTTGCCGAGTACTTGTCTGCATTTGCGAGGTGGCACCCGACATTTTTTAGATAGAAGGGAGTATTATCTAAAATATGGCGTATAGTTTAGCTTTCTAGTGCATAAAAAGTTATACTGTTTTGTTCAAAGAAGATTTTTGTCAGTGTTGTTTTCATTTGGATGGGGTTGCCACATTTGTAGGGTTACGTTCTTTATATTATTTTACTATTTTTTTTTACTATTTTGGCTTTCGGTTGGCTTTTCAATTTTTTTTTTTTATCTGGCCAAACAACAAAGATATGAATGTATTAGTTATGTGACAATTTTTCCTTTCAAATAGGGTTGCCACATGGAAGTTCCCATTTTAGAAGTGGCAACCCTATTTTTTTATTTTCAGTATCAACTTATTTTTTATTTGACACTAATTTTAACCTCTAACCTTATGAGCTAAGTAACTCGACGGTCGCCGCTTGGACTATAAGTCTAACAATTAATTCATATTCAGTGATTTCTGATAGAAATAAAATGCAGTTGTTTGTGTAAGATACAAAAGCGTCGAATAAAAAACAAAAAATTATTGAAACCAAACATATTTTGCTTAAAAAAATAAAATGTTTTTGCAAATAAAAATACTTCAGCAATGAACAAAAAAAAAATTAATTTTTAATATTTTTGTTTGCAACCAAAATTTGTTTTAGGAAATGTTTTTTTTTTTTATATGCAACAATTTTTTTTTTTTTTTAATTACAAAAGAATTTTATTTAATTGACATTTTTACAACCCTGATAAAAACTAATTCAAATTGAACTAGTCGCATAGAAGAAATAATCTAGTCAAATAAGGGTTTCAAGGTCGAATTCCGATATATATATGTTCTTACTTGCGATATAGGTACTATAGCACTATAGGGCAAATTTAAGATTCGAAAAAAAAAAATCGAACTAGAGATAAAAAAAAATATCTTTTGTACCGTTATTAAAGGTACCTGTCATAAATCCTTTTTGTTTTTGGTTTCTAAATATCTCGTACAAAATTAACCCGATTTCAGTGAAAATTTTTATGCAAAAGCATTCAGGTAAAGGTAATATTAAAATTTTAGAACATTTTCAAAAAACGCATTTTTGAATTTTTAAAAAATATTTCAAAAATTTTTTTTTTAAAATGTTAGAAATTGTTTATATATAAGAAATTATTTTTTTAAAAAATGGCTCTAAAGATTTTCGAAAATTTTTTCTTGGTTTTTTGTAAAACATCATTTAAAATGGTCTTTAGTCAATTATAAAAACAGATTTAATTTTTTTTTTTCACTAGTTATAAAATTCCATAAAAATATCAAATTTTTTCCTTAATTTTGTTGAATAAAAAGATTTTAACATTAGAGTAACTTTAAGCATAAGAACAATTACGTGCAACCCCAGTCGTGCATTTTATTTTCATTGCATAGTTTTGAACCTTAAATGCAAAATTTGGTTGCCCTACCATAACTTTTAAAGGTTTTTCGGTAGTAAGTTTGCAAGTGTTATAATAATACGGGTTGACAGACGAAAAAGAGGTATCATTTTTTCAGAGATTTTTTTGAATCAATATCAAAAAATGCTTTTGAGGTAATTTATAGAATGGCAAAACGAACATATTGAACAAAAAAATTTCTATTACCATTCATTCCAAGGTTTACCCCTTTTTTTACCTTATTTGACTGTATTAAAAGTCAGAAATGTAATACACAAAATAAGGCATTACAGTTTGTTGTCTGTAAATTGGAGAGAAAACGATACAGGAAATTTAAAATTGAATAAGACAAATGCTACAAAAAATTATTTCAACACAACGGTATTTCTTAGAATATCACAATAAGCTAAAACTCCATTCTTGAGTGGTGAAAAAAGGATTTTTTCTGAGGAAATATATTTTGAAATATGAAATTTTGAGTAACGAATGAAGACAATGCAGAGAAGGCAACTTTTTATACATGAACGAAGCAAAAAGGCAAAATGTTTAGCATTCGTACACATAAAAAAAAGGTTGAGATAACATTTTGCCATGACATTACGATGGTAGAGAATGCCAAAAAAGTGGGCCCCGGAAGTCCGTCAGTCTGTCAGTCTGTCTGTCTGTATAAGGAGTTACAGCCTAAACGGATGGACCGATTAATGTCAAGCTTGGTTGATGGCGTTATTTGGTAACTCTCCAGAGGGGTTTTTGGAATTAATTTTTTTGGACCAAAAATAACGGTACTTGTCATATACCGATTTTAGTAAAGTTGAAATGGCTCAAAAACGGCTCCATAGATTTTGTTTAAAAAATTCAAATACAAGTTTTAAGACAAGGTCTATCTTTTAATAAAAAAATTTTTTTTGAAAATCATTATTAACGGTACCTGCCATAGAACCGTTATTTAAAAATCTGATTTTCTCCGAAACGGCTTATTCGATTTCAACGAAACTTTTTGAAGAAGCATTTATTATAGTCTTAATATAAGCCAAAAAATAAAATTTTGAAAAAAAAATAATTTTTTTTTTTTAATTTTGAATTTTTTTTTTTTTGAAAAATCAAATTTTCGAAAACGAAATATTAAATTTTTTCGAAATTTTGTTTTTATGTGTTGACTGTTGATTAGTGATTTCTACAAAATGGCATACCAATTTTATTTTAAAACTATTTTCCAAAAAATTATTTTTTTAAAAAACGGCTCTAACGATTTTGAAAATTTTTTTCAACATATATAGCGTATGTGGAACCATTTTTGTTTTATATGCTTTTCAATTAAAGAAATCAGAAAATAATATTTTTTATTAAAAAAATGATTTTTTTTAGAGGTAGATATCTATGTTATTGCAAACTTAAAATTTATAACTACTGGTTTTGACCGAACCACGGTGCAATACTTAAAAAAAAAAGTTGTGAAAAGTAAAATCCTTTTTAAGCTATAACTTTAAATAGACTAACAATTTTAAAATATATATTTTATTGATTTTCTGTTTTCAAAAGTATACATAGTGAATTAATCATTGACCTCGTGAGTATTTTCCATTTAACATTAAAAAAATAAAAATCCTGACATTAAGTGCTTCTTCAGGAAATTTTTTCACAGCAAAATATTTTATGAATAAACAACACAGTTATTTCTGTTTTATTCCAAAGAATTTATATTTATATTTTTACGACAAAGTAAAAAAAAAAAAAATTACTCTTCACAATTTAATTCTCCATAAAGAAATAAATTAATTCAAGCAAGGTCTTTGAGTTTCAAAAAAAAAAAAAAAACTCACCCTCCCTTTGATAAAAAAAATTCTTTCACTTTTTTTTAGAAAAAAAAAAAAAAATAAAACAATTTTTAAGTAGAATTCAAGCAAAATTTACACATCACTGACCGAAAGCAAAACCGTTGTTGACTTCGCATTAATCAAAACTTAATAGCTTGCCATACATTTCCCCCCCTCTTCCACCCCCAAAGGACGAAGAGATGTATAATGGCAAAGCCAAGCACTGAATACCTCTACGGACGGGTGAGTGTCAAACAAACTGAACTGCATGGACCCAAGAGCGTACATAAGTACTTAAAGAGCCTACTCCACTTCAACTTCAGTTTCAACCTCGCAGTCATATATTTATATATAAATTCCCTCTGGAACCCGACAACAGTTTGCTTTTAGTCTTTAGCATTCATTCCACTTTCAGCAGCTCTTCCCCGAACGTTTCTCATCATTTGCGGATGTTCTCTCTAGCCTCAGCTTGGCACTTTTGCTTTGGTTTTGGTATTCATTTCAACATCATCCATATAAATATCCTTTCAGGAATTAATTGTCCGGCAAATTCAAAATTTCCATATCATTACTAGGACACCCCACCAAGAGAGAGCGACGACGACGAGAGACCAACACCAGCACGGTTTGATGCATATTCGAGTAGGTATTTTTCATTTCATCATCATCATCAGAAAATGCGTACAGCGGCTCCACTGGCATATTCGTCCTACTGGCCCAGTAGCCCACTGGCCAAAATACACTTGGCATTCTCTCGTTCATATTTATACAAACAGATCCTTCATAAATGCGTGTGTATGTAATATTTGCATATCAGTATCCGTCACCGACAAAGGATATCAGCTTCGGTGCTCGCCGCAGAAGCCTTTATAAATCCTGAATTTATTAAAAAAAAATTGCCTTACATGGGAGCAGAATATAGAAACGGATTTACACATATCACAAGCTCCAGGACGATCCAGGAGCGAAAGGCGGTAGCGGACGGCGAAAGGATATGTAAAGAAAAAAATCCACTAAAATACACAAAAAGCCAACGTGCCAACATGAGAGCGAGAGAGACACACACAAGCAAATATTATTATTTATCCATATTTTAGGTTTCCGCACGTTTTTTGTGTGTTTCCATTTTGTCGTCCTTTTTTGGTGGGAGAGGGGAGCGCAGGACGAATAATTAATATTTTTTTTATTTCCATTTTGATTTATATTCTTATAGTCTTGTTGGTGTTGTTTTTGTGTTTGTTTGAGCACTGCCCATGTTTTACTCGGTGACTGTAAATTATGACAACAACTGTGCGGGGGGTCCTGCTGCCACCGACCCCTGCGTCCACCGCCACTGGTCTAGAGTCCAGCCCAGACATTCAGCCATCCGCAGCAGCTCCAGCGAGAGAGAGCCAGAGCTAGCGAAGTTTTATTTGCATTTTTAATAAAATTATACGAAACTCGGGCAATTCAATTAAATTAAAATGTGACAGATAGCATGAAAAGTATATTTTTGTGTTTGTTTGCATTTGTCGCCGCTCTACACCCAGAACGAATATAGAGGTTGATATTATTTTCACAGGATGCCCGAGGGGGAGAGAGGAGTAAATATTTTTTTTTTTTTTTTTTTTTGAATTTTAATGACCTGTTTCTCTCATTTGGGGGACTTATTATAGTTTTTGATGCAAAAAAATAAAAAAAAAAAAAATTTTAAAACAGCATGCAATTAAATTTATGTTCAAATTTTCATTTAAATTGTTTGTCACTTGTGTTTATTTAAAATCTGAAAAAAATGCAGTAATTTTTATAGTCCAAGGACATTTATTTATTGTTAAATTTAAGTGCAGTTGGATTTACCCTACTTTGTTTTACAATTTTTAGGGTAATTAGGGAATTTTATTTTTGTAAATGGTAGCTTTTTAAAATAAACATTTACATATTTAACAGTAGTCTTAAAAATTTAAACAATTTTCAAAAAACACATTTTTGGATTTTTAAAAAAATATTTCTAATTTTTTTTTTTTTTTGAAAAATCAGAATTGAAAACCATTAAGTGAAATATTTCGAAATTTCGGTGTAATTTATTATGAAATACTAGCTGACCCGGCGGACTTCGTTACGCCTCTTTTGCTATTTACTTCCAATTTTGGAGTGTGTCAATCGTTTCCAAAGAAAATCTGGTCACAACATCAAAATACAGGTCTTTATAAATAAAAGAATGTGTTTTTTGAGTTCTATTGATCGTATTATCGAGATTGATGTTTGTAGGCTTAAAGTTTCTGTATTTAGATTATGAAATATTACAAATTTAGACCGTTCATATGAGTTGGGAAACTAACTTTTTTGAACCCCTTGAAAACAATATAAAGCCAGGACTTAAAAAAATAGTTCAAAAAAAAAAAAAAAATTGGAGTGGACCACACTCCACTTACCCGATGAATCCACAAAATTTCATAAAAATCTTTCCAAAAATACTATACTATAACTATTTAGTGGTGTAAAAATAAATGATGGCCGATTTTTGGACTTACCCGATATACATACAAAATTTCATAAAAATCATTACAAAAAAATATAGAAATTTTTTTGGTTGGACCACCCTAACCATTTTATCATATGAAAATTCATGTTATTCTCAGACTTCCCGACATACACAAAATATTTCGAAAAGATCGTTTCAAGAAGATATAAAAAAAATTTGGCTCGACCACCCTAACAATTTAGAGGTATGAAAAATAGATGTTGGCCGATTCTCAGATCTAACCGATATGTATACAAAATTTCATTAAAATCAGTCCAGCCGTTTCGGAGGAGTTTGGTAACAAACACTCCGACATGAGATTTTTATACCGACTTTTTGTTGCAAGACATTAAAAAAAAATTTTATAGTATATAGGTACAATTTTTTTTTACTTGCTCTATAGGGCAAGTATTGGTTTCGTGTAGATTTTTTCATAATTTCCTAGACCCGTTTTTTTAATTTTTTTTTAATATCTACTTTTTACCGCATATCTCCAATATAACGTTGTCGAGGTATTGCAATTTTCTTTAAAACGGCTCCAACGATTTTGATTAAGTTTGGTGTGCGTAATAGTCTTATTGATTCGAACAAAACTGAGTTTTTTTTTAGTTTTTCTCAAAAGATGCGGAGAATAGAAATATGGCGTTGCCGTTTTTTTGCAAAAATTGACATATTTTTAAGGTTCGTATATTTCATCAAAGCATAAGTCAATTTTATTCAAAATTTACAGAAAGGTATTTCTTATTTTCTATGTGAAAAATGCAAAAAAAAATATTTTTAAGTTTTTGAACAAAAAAATTTTTTAAATTTAATATTTTAACTTTATATTTTTTTTTTTCTCAAAACTTAACAAAATCATAAATTCCTTTGAGCATGTACTTGCGACCCAGTCGTGCATTTTATTTAAAACGGCTCTAAGAATTTTGAAATTTTTTTACCACTAGGGCGATTTGCTTCAAACTTGGTATACTTAACCCCTTGTAACCCAAGACCGTAAATTTTAAAAATAATAATCGACTTGCCTCTAACTTTAACAAAACAAGTTTTTTTAATAGGTATATACAGGGTGTCCCAAAAGTAATGGATCAAACGAAGTATGCTGATAGAGGATCATAAGGGCTCTCAGAATTTGGTAACTTGTTCATCCCAAATCCTTACGGTTTTCGATTTAATGCAATTCTTGTGAAATTTCGAAAAATTCCTACTTTGCAACAGTATTTTGCTTCCTGCTGCCATTATTGATTTTTGTTTTTTACAATTCTTTTACTAAAACATTGACAAATAATTAGGAACAATTAATTAGTCAAAATAGTTTTTATTCCATACGCCATTTCGCTGCAAATTAACTAACAGTTTCAAGTTTTATAAAAAATCAATTTTTAACTTTTATTTGAGAGCAACACCGCAAACAAAATTTCTACGGTGTGAGAATGGTTTATTATTTTAAAAAGTTGCCCAGTTATTGTAGTTTTCAAAAATGTATAAAAGTTTCCAAAGTTGCAGTTAGATCGCAAAATATTACAATTTTAATTCAACAAAACAGGGTTTTTCAGAACAAAAAACAACAAAAAATAAACACATTTTCTGGAACTGTTATTTGTTTATTTTTCTTTGAACAAAAGCCTCTATTTTTGTTTGTATTTTTGCTCAGAAAAACCCTGTTTTGTTGAATTAAAATTGTAATATTTTGCGATCTAACTGCAACTTTGGGAACTTTTATACTTTTTTGAAAACTACAATACCAGGGCAACTTTTTAAAATAATAAACCATTCTCACACCGTAAAAATTTTTTGAACGGTGTTGCTCTAAAAAAAAAGTAAGAAACTGATTTTTTATAAAACTTGAAACTGTAAGTTAATTTGCAGCGAAAGGGCGTATGGAATAAAAAATATTTTGATTAATTAATTGTTCCTAATTATTTGGCAATGTTTTTGTAAAAGAATTTAAAAAAAAACAAAAATTAATAATGGGCGTAGGAAGCAAAATACTGTTGCAAAGTAGGGATTTTTCGAAATTTCACAAGAATTGCATTAAATCGAAAACCGTAAGGATTTGGGATGAACAAGTCACCAAATTCTGAGAGCCCTTAATATCTTCTATCAGCATACTTCGTTTGATCCATTACTTTTGGGACACCCTGTATAAATATACATAATAAAATAAAATGCATTTATTTTCAAATTTTTTGGCCAAATTTATTATGATTTGAAATTATAAAAGGAAATGTAAATATGTATTACCGTTTATGAAAAAAATTAAAAAGTATTTCATTTTCGAAGAACTTTTTTTATAGAAGTTTTGAAAAAAATATAACTTATTTTTTTTTAAGTTCAACATTTAAATATAAAGTTATTTTTTATTCATTCAATAGCCCTTATTGTTGAAAGTTAAATAGCAAAAGTTCAAAAGTCTTTGAGAAAATCAATTACTTTAAAGCAAAAATTCAGTTTTTATCAAAATTTTTTTTTTTTCAAAACTGTAATATATATTACCTTTTCTAATTCGGAATTCACCTGATAATAGTAATGGCTAATTTTTTTTTTTTTTTAATAAATTCATATATTATTAGAAAAAGTTTGGAAAAAAGTAATTTAAAAATTTTTTAATAACATTTTTTTTTTAATTCTAAGTTTAAGGACCATTTTTTCAAAAACTCGTAAATAAATTTAGTGGATTTAAATTTAAGAGATAAAAATGAACTTCTGGATTTTTAAAAATGTATTTTAAAATATTGTAGGTGTTGCCGTTGTTTTCAAAATATTTTTTTTTTGTGTTTGAAGTCAGATTGTGAGAAAATTGCATTTATCGCTTAAACGATGGAAGATTGTCCCTTACTCCCTTACATTTTTTTCCTTGAATTAACTAGATAATCTTTTGCTATGATTTGTTTTATGAAATTTAAGCAAAAAAAAAAAAAAAATGGTTTTGTTCAAAAAAAATTTAATTTTAAGTTTAAAAAACAATACGGCAACATCGGCAATTTTTAATCTAAAGACTTTAAAGTATTTTTAATTACCTACGTTTGAAAAAAAAAAAATTGTCAAAATCAAAGCTGTTCAGCTGGGTTTTCTAAAAATTTACTTTAGTTACTCTACTATTAATGGCGTACCAAATTCTTTTTTTGGAACATTTTTTGAAATTTGTATTTAAAAATAACTATTTTTTTTAAGCTGCTGTAATGATTTTTTAAATAATTTTTTTTCGACGTCAAATCGGAAAAATGTTTTCCATGTCAATAAAAAAAAAACAAATTTATGAAATTTGTTTCACGTGTGAGGTGCATTTTGTCCAGGGTTTTGAAAATTAATTTTTTTAATGCATTTTTTTCCATTGCAAATTAAAAAAAATATCTATAGCAAATAAAAAAAATTTGTATTGAAAAACAAATATTTAGTGCGCTCATTTCGCATATTAAAGTTTTTATTACCAATTTTATTTTCAATGCAAATATTTTTCAGTTGCAATAACTTTTTTTTAAAGAAAAATATTTTTAATGTATTTTTTTTTTCATTTTTTCATATTTTTTTTAATTTCAAATGCATTTTTTTGTTACTTATATTTTTACACCCTGATTTCATGTACAATTTATAATTCAATTTATTTCATACAAAACCTTATATTTTCATTTAAACTGCAGTTAGATTGATTTTTGAAACAGATTCGAAAAATATGACAAACTTGTTCGAGTGATTCTCATACAAATATAAACTTTTATTAGTTTCTACCCAATATCATTTTCTTAGTAATTTCTTTCATATCATGTGTTCTATGTATTGTCAATGTTAAATCAAAAAACAGGAAAACAATAAATAAAAATTGACAAAAATTGCTTAATTTCTTCAAGTTCAAATAATTCTTCTGCATTTTCTGTGAACTATAAACTCAAAGTACCCATCGAATGAAACATCTTAACCCAAAAAAAAAAAAAAAATGTATCAATATATCCCATACTCATATGTACTCTTGGGAAGTTCCATAAACATTTTTTTGTAAATTTATTCGCTCGGAAACACGAATTCAGATCATTCTGCAGAAAATGTTCATCGTTTTAGCTCAGCACGTAACAAGCTCTCTGCTATCACATCACCAATTCTATGAATTTTTCTGGCAACTATTTGTTGTTGTTTTTTTTTTTGTCAAAATGTCTTCGACCGAAATGACGATAGAAAACGACGTCAACGACCATGATGAAGGAATAAATGTATAAGAAAAACTTGGGTAAATCAAATTGAATTGCTGTTACGAGTATGAACCAGGAGATATAAATACGCGGCAAGTGCTCGTATGCCAGTGAAGTGAAGAATCCAGACAATGATACCTTGTCGCTGACGATGTCAAGTGATATTTGCGACAAGACAATTTCCCCCCTTCGGCATCGTGTCAGAAACCCCTGTCCAAATGCGGGACTCAGATTATATACACACTTTGTACCTTCCTATAATACATCCTTTATACACACAGGACCCAGGAATAAATTGTATCTCTCATTTTATATTTCACTACCAGGACCAAGAAGAAGAAGATCCATAACTTCCCGACACGTTTCGATAGATATCAATAACTGCGAGAAATGAACAACCAACATGGAAACGCCCACGCTCTGTCCTGTTCTCCGTCAGGACACCATCAGGACTCAATGGGTTGAGGGAGGGGATATATCCCGCCCGATGGCATATCCCAATTCTTCTTCATCTTTAATTTTTTTTTCCTTTTTCATCTAAAAACGAAGGCAAATATTATTATTTTCTCCAGCTTCCTGTTCCTGCTTTTGGACCGAACGAACGAAGAAGCTGAGATGATAAAAGCTGTATGGCATGGCAATGGCATTGATGGGGCACTCCTAATGGAGAATTCTTTTGTTGTGTCAATCAGAGTCAACAGTTTATTTCAAAACAACACAAAAGTATTTACCCTATTCTCGTGTATTGAAGCAACCATGACCGGGACATTCCACCCACACAAACCTTCCCTTTGCCCCTCTCATATCTCTCTTCCTCTGACCAAACGAACGAGGAGAACACGTTCGCAAGGATGTTTTCCTTTCAAGTGGAATCAATCGATGATGGGACAGGGACAAGGACAGGACATCATGGACAGGACACTCGTGATGCTTTGCTTGTTTCGGATAAAACAAACTGATGCGATAATTGAACAAACTTGCTGACATTACTGTCACTTGTCAGAGTGTTGCAAATTAAAATTGCTTCTCATGATTCTGTTTGGATCGAATCGAATTGAATCGAGTCCGACCATCAACATCGGGGTGCGACATTAACAAAAAACAAAAACGAAACCAGACAGAAACACAGGACGACTTGCTCTTCACAATATTAGTGACAGATGGATGCTCAATTTATTTTTATATTTTATATTTTTTTTTCTGATCTTGGGAAACCTTAAGGGAGGCGTTTTAGATTCTTTTATTTTTGTAAAAAAAATATCTCTAAGGACATTTTCCTTTTGCTTGAACATTATGACACCGATAGACAATTGTTTTTCGCTCCAATATCCATCACATAATGTTTGCTGTTCATATTTGTTGTATTTTTCTTTCTGTTTGGTACTTTTTCTGTCACAAATTTTATTAAAATTTTCGTTTTTTTTTAACCAAGGATGAATCCTTGGAAAAAATGAAAAAAAAAAAAAAATATAGAAAAACTTTTAACACGATGGGCAGAAGAAATTGAAGTCAATTAGCAGCGAGTAAGAACATCAAGGAGGCACTTTTATCAGCAGAGCAGAGCTTCATTCAGAAAAAAAGGACCAGAAAATAAGTTGAAACAAAAAAAAAAAAATGGTAAAATGCAGAACAGACATAACCAAGTCCAGAAAGTAAGAAGAGAAAGAGTCAGTTATAATTTAATTTTGCTGTTGCTTCGAGAGCATTTCATCATCCATCTGGCATTCGTCCATGTTTTTTTTTTTTTTTTCTTCTAAAATATATGATGGCGATGGGTGACGTTTTTATGTCTTCACTCTTGTTTTGTGAATTGAAAAGAATTTTGTTTATTCATGGTTTTCCCTGACTGAATGGATGTTGCTAAAATTATGAATCTCTGTTTCATATTTTTATTTTTATTTTTTGTGATTTTTAACAAAAATTGCAACACTTAAATGAATGATGTGAAATTTATGCTTATAGCTAAACAGACAGAGTAAATGAGAACATTGCTACTTTTGAGAGTGCTATATACCTTAACTTAAGTTGGGTTCATTGATTCAAAAACAGTGATAGGACAAGTGGTTGCTGTGGTGGCTACTTAAGTCCTTGAACTCTTTTTGAACCCTAATTTTTTCAGTTACCTATTTCATTATTATCGAAAGAGAGTCTCGCGATAGAGATAAATGATTACTATAAGAATTTTTTTTTCGACAGCAACAACAAAGTTTTTATGACCATCTTGAAGCAAAAACTTTAGGTAATCAAAAATATGCTCTATAAATTAAAAATCAAAAAAATTCACCAACTTTTTCAATTGAAAATTAAGTCATTTATTTGGAAAAAAAAAAAATTATCTTTCCTATGTCGTTTTTGATTGAGTGTCTAAAAGCATTTTCTGGAGCAGAACAAAATATTTTTTTATTTAATTATTCACCAACACACAAAAAGTGATTCATACTGTTTTATTGGAATTCAGAATGAGTGAATCCTTGAGTGCAACTGATCGAAAAACGACACTAAATCGAAAAATGTATATTTTGCTTCAAGCAAAATTAGATAAATCATCTTGGTACATGAAACATAAAAATGAACATTTTCACAAAATTTCATCATAATCAAACTATTTTCGTTAAAGCCTAGTAAGCAGCTGAAGCGAAACGAAATTTTCCATGTACAAAAATTCGATACCGAAATTAATTTTTTTTTTGTTTTTGCTTTAAAACTTATTTTCTGATGTTTTTTCTTGAAGTTTTTAACTGTATTTTCATTATTTTTACTTTGCTATAGCGTAACGGGTACACTGGTTGATAACACTAAGCATATTTTTACTTTGAATTGCGAATTGCTCTTGTATTTAAAGAGCTAGGAACATGTTTTATATGTCAAATTAAATTTTAAGGAATTTCTTATTTGAATGTTATTACAAAAAAAAAGTTTAATAAACAAAGACTATTTTTTTTAAACATTAAAATAGGAAAAGTAAGCAAAAAGGTACAATCATTGGCGCCCAGGTATAATTACTGGAACCCTTAAAATTGAAAGAAGTGCAAGAGTTTTTTATGATAGTTTTTGTCAAAGTTTAGTTAAAAACATTTACTTGCTCTTATGTTAAAAGTTGCTTGGAATAATCAAGCTTTTAAAAAGTTTATGATCGAATTTTTTTTAAGAAATTTAGAAATAAAAAAAAATTAATGTACAATTTGATTTAAACTTTAAAGCTACAAAAACATACCTTTAAAAAGATTTGACTTTCAAACGAAGTGTGCCATTAAATTTGTTGTAATTAGAATTTTCTAAAAGTTTTCTTAATTTTAATATTAGTATAAAAACTTTTTATGTAATTATTTTCATTGAAATCAGTTGTGTGTTTTACGAGAAAATGAGGTACGAAGAAATCGGTTATATGGCAAGTACCGTTAATAACGGTACAAAAAATATTTTTCTTACTTAAAAAGTGCGGCCTTATTTGCAGCATTACATGTTTTTTTAAGTTTTTTTAAGCAAAATCATTAGAACTATTTTTGAGAAAATTTCACGAACGTAGAATAGCTTTAATTTTTCACTAATTAAAATGAACTGAGAATGAAATAAACCTAAATAAATATGCAGAATTGTGGATAATTGATACAGATTATGGAAAAAAAACATGATTTTTGGGCCTGGTCATAATAGTTTTTTGAGAAATGCTTTATTGCATTAAGGGTGTCAATTAGTGCAAAAATCGGGGTAGCCAACCATTGTACCCTTTACGGTAATACCCGATGGTATTTTTTCGTTTACATGTTCGCTGTTGACTTTGAAGATTTGAAAATTTTTCGTTTCGCTTCAGCTGCGTACTAGGCTTAAATATAAAATTAAAATACAGAAAAAAAAAATTGATGTTTGGCTTTTTTGAGGATTTGGATTAAAATTTAGATTTTGTAACGATTAAGAATATTTTTCGATTATATATTTTCTTTTGCTGAAAATCGTTAAAAAAGCAATTTTTGTACAGATATAGAAGTTTGTATTCTGTATTTTTTAATTTAAAATATGTTAGTTTAATTTCACAAATCACAAGAAAATTGATGAGTTCATTTTCTATTTTCAGTTTTTTTTTTTTCAGGACAAACTTCAAAAAAAATACCGTTTGATCATAGGAATTCACTTATCAATCGGTATTTGACCCAAATTTGGAAAAAATAATTAGATGTAGGTTAGGGTGGGGCAAAAAAATTGAAATTCTTTTTTTTTGATTTGGCACTCCGAAAACTCGATTGCTATACACACATCTAGAATATTTTCACCAAATATGAGCTCTTTATCTTAATGGCTAGGTCCTCCGCTTCAAAATTTTCCATTTTTACTAAAAAAAAATCATTTTTTTTTTTTAAATCGACTTTTTAGCAAATTTCTTTACATATTCTTGTAGGAAATTGAACGCTCTACAAAAAAGACCTTCAACACTTTTTTCGTTTATCTAACCGTTTAATAGATATTTGAGGTCCAAAAATCAAGAAAATCTTTAAGAGTTCGTTTTTTGTTCTTAATTTTGAAAAATTGAAAAATTATAATCATCAAACGCGCAAGACATATTCTTGTAGAAAATAGATTGTTCCACAAAAAAGGTCTTATTAACTTTTTTCATTAATCTAACCATTCTAAGGATATTCGAGGTCAAATTAAAAATAAATTATAAAAACATTTTTACTTTTAAAAATTTTCCAGTTCACTAAAAATTTATTATTTTAAAAATTAGCAAGATGTATTCATGTAGGCGATTAAACGTTCTACAAAAACTTCCTTGGCATCAAATTGATTGCTTTAACCGTTTAAAAGATATTCGTATCCAAATCACAATGCATACGAGTCATAAGAAAACTACTGAAATCAGTGGGCATTGGTTTGGATACGAATATCTTCTAAACGGTTAAAGCAATCAATTTGATTCTGAAGAATTTTTTATAGAACGTTTAAGCTCCTACAAGAATATATCTTGTTAATTTGAAAATAATGAAATTTCAGTAAATTAGAAAATTTTTAAAAGTAAAAAATGTTTTTATATTTTTTTTTTTAATTTGACGTCGAATATCTTTAGAATGGTTAGATTAATGAAAAAAGTTAATAAGACCTTTTTTGTGGAACAATCTATTTCCTACTAGAATATGTCTTGCGCGTTTGATGATTATAATTTTTCAATTTGTTACAAAATTTAGAACAAAAAACGAATTTTTAAAGATTTTCTTGATTTTTGGACCTCAAATATCTATTAAACGGTTAGATAAACGAAAAAAGTGTTTAAGGCTATTTTTGTAGAATATGTGACATTTGCTAAGAAGTCGATTTAAAAAAAAAATGATTTTTTTTTAGTAGAAGCTTGATGTAAAAATGGAAAATTGCGAAGCGGAGGACCTTGCCATTAATATTAAGAGCTCATATTTGGTGTGTATATTCTACAGGGGTCTAGCAATCGATTTTTCAGAGTACCAAATAAAAAAAAATCTTTTTTTTTTTACCCACCCTAATGTAGGTAAAGTAATTCCCATATACTTGTTGGACCATGTTTTTAAAGGTGATTTACGGCGACCATTATAACAACTAATTAAATCGAATTTATACTTCAATAAAATATGTTTAAAATTTAGTTTTTGGTTAAATTACCTAATTGATATTTTAAAAGGAATCAAAATGTGATTTATATTATATTATTTTATTTTTTACTCGTAGCTCCATGCACGGAAAAAGAAGCACAAGATTGCTTTTAATCCAATTATTCGGACCCGTAATGTCTTTAAACGTCAGTAGAGTTCTCAAACATTTCTTTCTTATATAGTCATTTGAAATAAAGTTAAAAAAAAAAAAATGGTAAAGAAAAAAATATAGAACAATACATTTTTTTTTTAATTGCG